>NC_135305.1:114256004-114416898 GCF_048772815.1 Callospermophilus lateralis | reverse complement strand
AGGCAAGGCACCCAAGATAGCAGGAAACAGTTTTATTTGGCTGCAGCCAGGTTCAGAGGGCGCAGCTTTTGCTGTAATCAGTTAATCCCCTGAACCCCGAGTTCAGGGAGTTTCAGAGTTTTATACCCAGCATGTAAGGGGAGGGGCGCAGAGGTTCACAGTCTGCAGAAGTTCACATAAAGCAGCTTTTTCTTTCACTGTTTTGGGCAAGTTAACCCTTCAAGGACAGCACCTGAGAAGGGGAGAGCTTCTTCTCCCCTTTCTTCCCCCTCACCGGCTGTTACCATGGAGCCCAGTTGGTCACTTATCTTAAAAATGTAGACATCTCTGTTGAAGCCCCGCTCAAGGCCAGAGGCCTTGTTTGCTCATTTCTACAAACTGCTAGACTGGATAGGTTTGTGAAAAACTAATAAGAGGGTGTCCAGCACCTGGAGTGCTGGTATCTTCCCGGCCAGTGGCCAGGTACACAGGGCGACACAAAAATAGGAAGTTTATGGACATTGAACTCTTTTGCAGAGACTCTCTGCTGACAGTCCTGAAGTCAGCCATGGTGACGAATTCTGGAGAGGCCCAGGGAAGGTTCTCTGTGGAAGAAGGGGTGCCACTCTCCAGTTAAGCATCCCCCTCCCAGTCTCCAGGCTTCGTCCCCAGGGAGGAGCAGAGGAAGAGAAAGTGAGGGCTTGTCACCAGGGCCTCTGGAGAACTGGCCACTAGGGCCCATCAGTCCCATCAGCAGGGGGTCACCAAGAGAGTGGCTCACGGTGCTATTTGGGGCGTCTGGACAGTGCACGTGGCCATACGTCCCTCTGGGCAAACACCTGGGCAGTCGCCCACCTGCTGTGGGGCTCCTGGGGCTTGCCCTGGAGACGCGACCTTTTCAGTGGTGAGTTCAAGGTCCCCGGAATGGCCAACGGACTGTGGCATTTCACTGGGACAACTGACCTCGGTCTCCTGGTCATCCTCGTGTTTTCTGATGGGACACACAGAGGGACTCTTGGTGGCCCGTCTCTGCTCCTTGGGGTGCCACCTTCTGTTAGTCATTTCCACACTCCTGCAAGCCCCGCCCCTCGCCACACCCTAGGATGCGGGCCCCCACCTGCATGTCATCTTGGGGTCCCGTCATTCCCGCTGTGGTCAGAGGGCTGGGCGTGCATAAGCGTGTGAGCATGCGCTTGTCAACGGGGTGTTGGCCTATGCACAGTCGCGAGAACCTCCCATGTGACACTGCTGGCACCCGGCTTGGGTGCGCCACTCCTGGGCGCTGCGTGTTGAGTCTGTCTCCTAAGGTGGCTGGTACACGGTAAGTGCTCAATAAATGCTTATGGGATGAAACCAAATGCACGGAAGCCAGGCTGGAGCAGGTGTCTGAGAACCTGACCCACATCAGGCTTTTTCTAGATGTCTGTCTGTCTACCAATCTGTCTACCTGTCCCTCCTCTGCCATTTGGCAGTCTCTTGGTTCCCTCCCAGTGCTAAGTAGATGCTCATGGAATTTGGGGTGAACAAAAGCCCATGACCCGGAGGGTGGAGGTGGAGGCATTTCCACAGAAGCCCCCAGAAGGCCCGTCCTCTACCCAGGAGGCCTGCAGGCCTGCCCAGAGCTGGGGCGTGGGGGAAGGGTCGGGCTTTGGCCCAGTCCTGGCCACTTTTTTGCTGTGCACTTGGGGAAGTGGATTTGCCTGGCTGGGCCTCCCAGTTCCCTCTAAAACGGGATCCTTACCCCTCGGACTATTTGAGTCCACATGACCTGGGGTAGATGCTCCGTGGGTGTTTGTTGAATGACTGAATGACCTCAGGGTAGGTCTGTAAAAGCCTCCCCCGTCACTGGCACTTTCTGTGAGGGAGAGCCACCACTGAGCTCTTGGCTGCGCGGGCCCTGTCGCCGGAGAGCCCTGGAGGGAGTGAGGTGACAGGGCCCTCCAGCGTGCCTGGGACTCTGAGCTCTTTGGTCCTGGCACTTCCCGCATCTCAGCCTCCTTGGTGCGGGCTTTCCATGCCAGCTGGGGGTGGCCTGAGGCGCGTGGCATCTCCTGGGGTTCTTGCTGAGGTAAAACCCCGTGGCCCGAGAGACACCCGACGGTCAGCCCTCCCTTATCCAGCCTGCGTCCCTCTCCAGCCGACCAGCACGCGGCCTGCGCCCTCCCAGGCCTCAGGTCCCTGCTGCGCACCTGGCATCTCTGTGGCCGTCTCAGTCCCATCCTCCTTGATCAGGCCCAGCCGCCCGCTGGCTGTGTGTCACTTCACCTGAGCTACGGGCCTGGGCACCGCGCAGGCGTGGGCTGGGGCAGATCCCGAGGGGCCAAGTGGGCGGGGCTGCTCTCCATTGGAAGGAGAGGGCACGGCCGCGGCCCCGGAAGATTCTCAGGGCACCGGAGAGCCACGGTGCTCCGAGGTCTCAGGGCTGATGTGCCACCTCCTGTGCCAAGGTCTCCATCTCTCCCACGGCACACTGGCCTGGTTGGGAGCCCCGCGGTCCCTGTGGCTCATCTGACCTGACCATGAGGTCCTGCTCCGGCCCTTGGAGTCCCTTGTCCTTACTGGGCCTTCATCCCCCCCAAGGGGGTCCTCTGGCCTTCACAGAGGGTTCGGCCGGCCCCGTCCCCCTCTGCTTCTGAGTGTGTTTCCCGAAGCGCCGAGGGAGCTGGGCCTCCGTGACTCGGATCTCCCTGCCCCAGATTTACATTCCCCCCATTTTTCTCAAATGCTCACCTGACCCTCCGGCCGCTGCATTCCCTCCCGCTCCACCCGTCCCGAACGTGTGGACACCCCATGACCGTGACCAGCAGCGGTTCATGTCCCTCCCCCACCACATTTCCCCACGGTGACGGTGCCAGCCCGGCCAGGGGCAGCCAGCCCCATGCTGGATCTTCTCCGACCACTCCTGGTGGCCCAGCTGCAGGCCGGGTTCCGGGAGAGGTGACTCTGGGGTGGGACTCAGTGCACAGCGTCACTGAGCAGGGTGCCCTTGGGATCCACGTCTAGTGACGAGTCGGAAGGGTGCCGGATCGGGCAAACGGCGGTGGCCGGCCTTGGGGACAAGCCAGGGACCACCTGGACCCACCCCACCATGATGGGACAACAGGGCCTGGCCTTTGGACCCTGCGTCACCCGCCACGGCAGGAGGGCCCCTGGGGAGGCCATGGCACTGGTGAGGAGGCTCTCTGTGCAGAGGCATCCTGGAGGGGGACACCTGTGCTGACCACAGTGCCGCCCGTCACTGTGCCAAGTCCTTCCAGAAAGAGACCCTGACTCCCCCGCCAAGGTCACCTGGGAGGATTCCGGCAAGGTGGGTGACTTGCATGTGTCCCCGGTCTGCTCTATCACGCTGCCCTAAGGCGGAGGATGACCCTGCAGACTGGGGCTTGGTGGCCACATCTAATGTCTGATGGCCTTGCCGAGGCCGTGGGCAACGTCACCCTCAAGCTGAACAGGAAGCTCATGAGGATGGCATTCCCTGTCCCCGACCCCACCGTGGATCTGGTCAGCGGTCCAGATGCGCCAACGTCAAGATGGCGGTAAAGCAGGTGAGAGAGAGGCCCGGGCCACGGCGGGGGCAGGGCCTCTGCTGCGGTTTAGCAGGAACACCCTCTCTTTGGGGGCTGGGGCTGGGGCTCGTGGGACCTCCCACAGTGACAGGTGCACTTCCTGGTGTGACAAGGCTCTTGGCCACAGCAGCCACACAGTAGGTCTCTCCCAGGACTTAGAGCCCTGGTCACCAAACCTGGCACTGGCCCTCACCCCCTGAGGAGTCGCTGACCCGACTCTGTCCCCAGCACACTGGTCACTTCTGCCCATCTAAACCAGGGGCTCAGCGTGGACACCCAGGGCTCCCTCACAGCAGGAGCCTAAAGGGAGAAGGAGGAGTGCGCCCAATGGTGTCCCACGGGGTCACATGGGGTGCAGTGACTGGCAGCTGGGGACCTGCAGGCCCGAGGTGACCCAGTGGGAGGACCTGAAGAGTAGTGCTCCCGCCTCAGGTCCCCTGCTGTCCTCTGGTTCCCTGAGGTGCCTCTGGCTTCTGAACCTAGCCCCAAGTTGGGCACCAAGGGAGCCAGGGAGCCAGGCCGGGGGCCAGACCCCCAGGGATGGGCCTGTTGCAAGCCTAACCCACGTCCACTCCAGACAAGCTAAAGGAAATGACCCACGGTCACTGACCCTGGGCAGCCACTGCTGCCAATGACCTCACCTTCCAGAAACGCTTTTCAACCCAGAGACACATTTTTCCAAAATGGGATCCTGTGGCCGTGGGCACGTTCCTCCTAGTGACATGTTGTGAACATCCTTCCACACCCGTATTCTAGGCCCAGGATTATGTGAAGTGTCTTAAAATAACCTGCTAAAAACATGCTCAAAATAGTACTTTGACTTTTTGCAGAGTGAAAATAAAGATGTCCAATATGTCACACAGACACTCGGGGACACACCCATGGAGTCATGTGGGGGTGACGAGAGACAAGACGGTGCCTTCCCAGCTCCTTCCGTCCCCCTGAAGTAAGCCATCCTTCTCTTTCAGGTGTGTCCACCCAGTGGCCCTCAAGGACCTCTGGCCAGTCCGCCTCAGTGGACTTCCCGTGGATGTCATCTCACCACACCTACATCTCCGTGACTTGGACTGTTCGTGCCCGTGACTGTGACTGACCTGCATCTGTCCATCCTTCGGCGTTTGGGCCTGTCCTTGGCTCACAGTCTTTGTTGGAATGTTCTCGTGCCCCGTCCTGGAGTGCCCGTGTCAGAGCCTCTCTAGCAGAACACACACGACCCGGCGGGGAGTTCACAGACCACGGGGCACGCGCGTGTGCAAGTTTTCTAGAAAAATATCTACTTGCGTTCCAAGGACAATGGCCACGTGCGCAGCTTCGAGCACAGAGGACCTCGTTTCCAGCAGCACTTGAACATTATCAGAATATTAATTTAAAATTTTGTCTTTCTGAAATTGAAACTAGTACCTGCAGTTCCCTGGTTAACAACGTCATTTGTCTTTCTGTGTTTCTAGGGGACCTACGTTTCCTATGTGCCTTTGGTCTATTTTCTGTCTTCTTATTGATTTGTTATTGATTGATCTGTCTTCTTATTGATTTCTAGGAGTTCTTTACATGTTATATCTACTACTCCTTTGGTCATTCATATCGCAAACATCTTCCCCCAAGTTCATGGCTTCCCTTTCAGTTTTTTTTTTTTTTTAATTATTTTGGGGGGATACTGGAAATTGAACTCATGGGCACTCAACCACTGAGCCCCACCCCAGCCCTATTTTGGATTTTATTTAGAGACAGGGTCTCACTGAGTTGCTTAGGGCCTCGCTGTGGCTGAGGCTGGCTTGGAACTCAAGATCCTCCTGCCTCAGCTTCCTGAGCCCCTGGGATGACAGGCGTGGGCCACTGTGCCTGGCTTGTTTTGTTTGGTGCTGGGGCTTGAATCCAGGACCTCATACCTACCAGGCAAGCATTCTGCCACTGAGCTACACCCCACCCCTGTGTATTTTCTACTGAACTAAAGTTAAATGTTTTTACTCTCCTTCCTTTCCTTTTTGGGAACTGAGCATTTGCCTAATTTTCCATTTCTCTAGTATTTTTTTTTCTTTACTTCGAGTAGTTTGGAAGCTATATTTTTGTTCTTTCAGTGGTTGCCCTAGAATTTTCAACATGCAATTTTAGCTTCAAGTCTAAAAGGGATCCACATTTTACTTGGTTGACGTTTTGAAAAGACATGCAAGGCAGCCTTACCAAGACGCATCTGGAAACGTGTCCTGTGTTCAGGTTTTCACACTGTAACCCACGTCCCTCCTGGGGCTCCCTGCCCTGTTGATCTTGGGTGGAGAGGCCAGGAGCTAAGCCTTCTGTCTAGGCCTCTGAACCTCTAAGGAGGCAGTTAGGGGCTGGGTGTGAGTCCAGGGGTCGAGTGCTTAGCTTGTGCAAGGTCCTGGATCCCAAACCCAGCACCAGAAGGAAAGGAGAGGAGAGAGTAGGAAGGAGCCACCATCAGGTCCTGCCTGACCTCCCCCTGGGCTTGGCAGGGAGTGAGCTCGAGACTCTAGGAGTGTGACAGGGGACGCCCACAGCGAGACTCTAGGAGTGTGACAAGGTCATCTAAGTCAACTCTCTTCACCCAGGGATCAGAAGACTGAGGACCACAGAGGTTGTCCAAAGGGGCCCTCTGGGCACTTGGTGCTCAGTGCCATTTCCCTCCCTCTGTATAACCAGGAGGTGGCTGGATTTCCGCAGCCCTCAAGCCCTTGACTGCAGACTCATCAGGACAAGGGCTTTGAGATGGCAGCCACTTCTGCCCACGAGGCTGGCCTCTCCTCACAGCTGGCTCCTCAGCTCTTCTGCTGAAGAGTTTTCAAATCACGAGCTCAAATATGCTCCAGGGAAACTCGACGGCTCCGGGGGCCAACTGGGACTTTCTCCTTCCCACTCTAGCAAGAGACAGGGACATTTCCTATCTGGCTCAGGGAGAGGAAGTCCCCAGCCCACCCCTCACCTGGGGACCACAGGCAGGCAGTGTTGTCCTGGTGGCTGTGGCTTGGGGACCACCCCTCTGGGCCTCTGGCTTAACGTGATATGCACCGTGGGGTCTCTCAGCACGTCTCTGGGGAGGGGGGACAGGGTGTGAGGAGCAGCTGTGTCTTCCAGGAGGAAATCTGAGGTCGCCCTGGCAGCGGCTGGAAGAGGGCATAGCCCCTCACAAACTGGAGACCAGGGAGACCTCCCGAGTTTCCTCCGGGGCTTCCCCAACCGTGTCCTTGCGGTGCCGGTGACAAGGGCTCAGGCCACTTGTTTCCAAACCCCTGGGAAACTGGCTGCGCCCTGAAAATCCACACAATCGGCGCAAAGGTGGGGGCTGCCCCTTCCTTTTTTGATAAAACAAAATCCTTGGCGTGAACTCCCCCCAGTCGGCGCTCCTGACAGTGAGTCGCCTGACGTCTGGCAGCTGGGGGAAGCACTGGGGTCTTTGGGGGAGACAGCACATTGGAGCCGGCCTCTGCGGACAGAGCCTTTGGCTGAGGTTCACGTGAGCCACCTGCCAACATGGAAAACCCACCTGGCTGCTCCAGAATAACTGAGAGACGGCGACCCTGACCATGGATGAAAAGAGATTCGAGAACCATGGTCTGGATGCCGTGTCTAGATCACAGTGCTGATCTGGTTCTCTGGCTCCACTTGGTGCAGCCAAGGGCAATAGGAAACAGACCCATTTCTCCAAGGGCAAGAGCACAGACAACCTGTCACTAGGTCGATGGCCACAGGGCCACAAATTCAGGCAGAAGGAAGCGTCCAAGGACAAGGAGGAACCCTTTCTCATGGGGACAGTACTTCACTCTGTTTCACATAGATCCTGTTTTGTTTTTTTTCTTTTGGTCCTGGGGATTGAACCCAGGGTGCTGAACCACTGAGCCACATCCCCAGCCTTTTTCTACATATTATTTAGAGACAGGATCTCGTTGAATTGCTTAGGTCCTTGCTAAATTGCTGAGGCTGGCTTTGAACTCAGAAATCCTCCTGTCTCAGCCTCCCCAGCTGCTGGGATTACAGGTGTGTGCCCCTGTGCCTGGCTCATCTTTTTTTTTTTTTTAAATACTGGGGATTGAACCCAGAGGTGCCTAACCATTGAGACCCTTTCTGTATTTTATCTAGAGACAGGGTCTCACTGAGTTGTTAAGGGCCTTGCTAAATTGCTAAGGCTGGCCTTGAACTCGTGATCCTCCTGCCTCAGCCTCCTGAGCCACCAGGATGACAAGCGTGTGTCACCATGTCTGGCTCCTGCAAACTTTTAATCCTACAAGGGGACATTTGCTTTTACAATCCTGTTTTCCACCTTGTTCTGAACGATGAGGAGGGAAAAAGTCCCATTCAGATCCACCTCCCCAAAAAACAGTTTTTAAAACACAACTTGCCGTGTATCTAAAAGAGCGAAGAACTGTCGGTGGAAGTCGGCCTCCCAGGTGCAGAGTCTGATGCCCAGGCAAGGCCAGGGCTGAGTGGGGTGGGGGGCAGCCTAGGGGGGGAGGAAGGCCAGGGTCACCCTGGGGAAGGAGGGTGGACGCCAGCTCACCGGGGCCCTCGACAATGCCTGTTCCTGCTGCAGTTCTTGATGGTAGGACCAGTCAGTCCAGAAGAGCACGCGGACGCCTTCTGAAGAGATGCCCACCCAGGGTGCCATTTGCATGGGTTTGATTTTTATTAAAACAAAAAAGACCACCATTTCTTTAAATAGCAAACTATACAGATAAAAAGGGAAGAAGTGATAAGGAATGTTTTTGACGAACACAAACTAGTAGATTCAATAAATAACATAAAATTCTCTTGTGCTACAATAGAACTCTCGTTTCATATATATTTGGAGTTCAGTGAACTGTTGACCCAGTAGAAGCTGAACCGATTATAATTAGCTAAAACATAGAAAAATACAATTTAACAATACAACTAAAAAATCCCCCATGTCTAGTTATAAACCACATAATAGACATGCCATAGAACACAGTGAGTGAAGAGAAGAGAAATGAAATCTCAGGTCCTTTGTCCTGTGAATACACAACTGGAAGTATTTTGCTATTCTTTACCCTGATGTCAAAGACCTTTTATATTTAGGACAAAATTAAAGATGGAGGCAGCCTGGCGCGGTGGCCCACACCTGTCATCCCAGCAGCTCAGGAGGCTGAGGCAGGAGGATCTTGAGTTCAAAGCCAGCCTCAGCAAAAGCAAGGCGCTAAGCAACTCAGTGAGACCCTGTCTCTAAATAAAATACAAAATAGGGCTGGGGATGGGGCTCAGTGGTTGAGGGCCCCTGAGATCAATCCCTGGTTCCCAAACAAACAAACAAAACAGATGGAGGCGGAGTTGACAGTTTTCAGAGATGACCTTGAGACTGTTGGATGGTGGAGAGGCAGCTCTACTCTATGAACTTGAGTTACCTTGGAAAAGAAGGATTTCCCCCTGTGTATTCCTGATGGGTGCACATCTACCCTTTCTGTAGATTTCTGTTTGTTTGTAATAATTAATAGTAATAATAATTTAATGTTAAAGCTTTTATCAATTCCACAGCTGGGTCAGGAACACAGCTCCTCCTTCTAGAGCCTGCACGATCCCAAAGGAGGGGACATCGCTGTCACTGTAAAAGAACAGCTCTTTGAGGACAAAGAAAATCTGAAGTGCATCATGACCTGAGGGAACCCGGGAGTCCCGTTTTAAAGTCTCACTTTCACTCTTTCTAAAGAAAATCTTTTTTTAAAAATTATGTGGTCTGGATTAAGAAAATTCACCATAACATGAATGTAAGCAATGGTGCTCGCAAGTGGGCCTTCTGTGAGAAGGGGAAGTCATGCTCCATCTCCAGGAAAACTTAGACTACTAAAGATCCCTTTATAGGGAAATGAGTGTGGCAACAACGTCCCCGGGTTGACCAGAACGCCACTGGATCTGTAATGATGTCCCCAACTGACCAATGCAATCATGGCAATGGGGACACCACGTCCCCACTGCCCAGGGTTGCAAACTACACATGGAATGTTGGGGTGACAGAGACGTCTGGTGCTGCTCGGGGTCTGGGGCCATAGGGCAGCAAGTGGGTGTCCTCGGAAAGTCCCGCTGGGCAGCAAGTGGCCTCATGCTGCAGTTAGCAGCTCCAGCCTCGGAAGCGAAGTGACCGTCTTTGGTCTGTATGAGGACCCACCTGGCACCCGCTTGGTGCTCCGTGGTGTTGGTGGCCCACCTCCCTCTGTGGCCTCCTCCCCACAGAACTCCTCCTGCCACAGGCCCCAATGACGACTGGATTCATCCTGTGTCTGGGAGGGACACAGACACTTCCTGGAACGTGACTGAGCCAAGAATTCCTAGGAGTAAACCCCACGAGGCTGACGGACACCACCACGTCTCAGAGCATTTTTGTAGATTTACATCACGGCAAAAGGCCCATGCTCAGAGAATTCTGTTTTCTTTTCCATCCTGTTAACATTTTGAAATAATTATTTAAAAAATCTACTCCACTGAAAAGTGCCAAATGTTGTATTGAACTGGCCCGGCTATGGATTCTGAGATGTAAAAATCGGTGGGGGGGAACCCACTTTGCTCTTTAGTAGCAGTGACAGCGACTGGTCAACATGTTTCATGGCCGGGGAGGGGATGGCCTCAGCACAATTGCTTCTAACAGCCACGTGCCATCTGTCAGACTGCACACCAAGCTCATTCTGGGTAATTGGCCAACAGGCCTTGTTTGCGGCCTGCCTGAGCAGGGTGCTTCCTTCCTGGGAGAGCCTCGTCCTGCCCCGGGTCCCCTTCTTTTTTTTGGTACCAGGGATTGTACCCAGGGAGCTTTACCACTGAGCCCCATCCCCAGCCCTTTGTATTTTTTTTATTTAGAGACAGGGTCTCGCTGAGTTGTTAGGCCCTCACTAAGTTGCTGAGGCTGTCCTTGAACTCGCAATCCTCCTGCCTCGGCCTCCTGAGCGGGTGGGATGACAGGCCTGTGCACAGTGCCTGCCTGGCCCCTTCTTTGAATGCACAGAATCTGAAACTCTAGTGTTGATGAACCCGACAGGGGACTGTGCACTTTGCATTCATGGGGGAACAGAAACCAATTTCAAGAAGTTTTGCTGAAAAATCTTCCTTAAACACAATCGAGAAGGAAACACAGTAAGCCACAAGGACGTGAGGGGACACATGTACCCGTGAATGTGGTAAGTTAAGAATAAACTTGGACTAGCAAAAGTTTCTAATTTATTCTGTACGTGTTACATAGCAGCTCAAAGCAACCTGTTATTTTTAGGCTTTGCTACTGATTCTTTTTTGAAATGTGAAATCGAGGCTTATTATAGCATAATTTTATAAAAATAATAGCAACCTCGATTGTTTTCCTTGACAATGTTCAAAACATTGCAGCTATAGATATCTAAATTTCTAAAGTAATGAGAAAACCTGGGCTGACTTTTGTCCCAGTGTGGGAAGGACCAAATATCTAGGAATTCATCAACACTCTCAAAACTTCCAAGACAGCAGGTCCTGGGGCAGGCCCTGGGGTGCCTGATCTGGGGAGAGCAGCACCCTCAGGAGGAGTGCTCCAGGACCCTGCCCCACCAGCTCACAGTGGCTGGAGCTGCTCGCTCAGGACTGGGACCCCTGGGTGCACGAACTGTGTCTACACAAACCGCATGGAGCCGGGAGGGTGAGGCTGTGCTGGGGCAAGAAGGGCTCTGGGGTACTTTCCAGAGCACGTTTCTTTCTTGAAAGGCAAAGACCCAGAGCAAAACCATGTTTTTGAAAGAGGTGCAGACTGGCAGGTCTCACAGCAAGCAGGGGAAGCCACACCATCATCCTGAACCATGTGGTGAGGATGCCACCCAGTGTGACGTGTACAAGAAGAACCCAGCCCGGACAGTGGCAGGGCACCCCCTCCTGAGGTGGCCGTCAGCCTGGAGGAGGTGCTGGGCCCGGGAGCTCCGCATCCAGGCCAGCTGCAGCACAGGGGCTGGGAGGACGCCCTCCCTTGGACGACAGCTGAGCCTCCATTGGGCAGTGTGGGTGTGTGCATTCTAAACAGATTCCAGGCTCTTCTACCCCCTCGAGGGAGGGCGGTGGGGGTGTGGCGCCCTCCTCCGCCCCGCCAGCAGCAGACAGCCACCTGTGCTACCTGAAACCCCCACCCGGAGCCCAGATGGATAAAAACCCCAAACTGCTGGCCCAGGTCACCCAGGCGCAGAGCAGACCTTCCAGAAGGTGATCTGCTCAGCTCCCAAATGACCTCGTGGTAGGAAGCCCTGACCTTGCCAGGGACTGCGGCACAGGAAGGTAAAAACAAAGGTTTGGAACCACTAAAAACATCAAGGACAGGATACAAGTGATCAAGACGACAGTTATTTATATTGTTGGTAATTAAGTTAAGACATACAGTAACACTACACCAGGAACTGGAGGAATGTGTAGACTTTGGAAAGGACTTTGTAGCCTGATGGCCTGGGGGACTTTGCTGGTTCTGTCACCAGCATTTATTGGGGGCGTCGACAGGCATGGAGGGGGTGGGGACGAAACACTGGGGAGGAGGCTGCTGGGTCCTTGCTGCTGGACGGTGGGCCCCAACCCAGAGAGGCCAGTGCAGAGGGACCCACCACCATGGGACCAGAGAGTCCCGAAACGGCCACCTCCCATGCTTGTTCCTCAGCATTTTTTCAAATAAAAATCATCTCAAATTACGCTCAAGGTGAAGCAGCGGGATTCCCTTCCTCCTCTTACACATCACCGCTGACCGCTTCTCAGGGTCAGGCAGAAGGTACCAGAACCACGGTGTCCTACAGGGGCTCAGGGTGGACTCCAAGCCAGCTGTAGCCAGAGTGCTTGTGACCTGGGCGTCCAGAGGTGTCCCACTGCTGCCCTGGTCCCCAGTCTGTCACCTCACTACTCTCCCTGGGAACACCAGGGACCCTCGGGGGGCTGGCAAGTGAACCCCATTTGCTACCCCTACCTGCCCGCAGCCCCTGGAGCAGGCGCGTCAGGCGCCGGCTCTCCAGTGTGCAGGGACGCGCTCCACAGCCCCCCACCACGGCCCTGGGACACTGGAGCCAGCATCTGCGACAGCAGAGCCCGGCCACTGCAGGGCACCCGGCACCCAGCACTGCGGACCTCCAGGGCCCCTGGGGAAGTCTGAGATGTCTGACGTCAGACTGAAAAATTAAGTGCCCAGTGGGGATGTTCAGTTCCAGCTTGGAGGTACCAAAATAAGTTGTCTAGCAAAGAAAAGGAGCTTGTGTCCTCAGTAGTCTCCAGTGCGGGCCAGCACCACTTGGTGGCACAGGGTCGGCTGCACCTGGAGAGGTCCAACTCCCTTTGGGGGCATCTGGCGCCCGCCCGGGGCCTCCTGGCAGCGGATGAAAGGTCCCAGCGCCCGGCACCTCCGCCACAGCCTGGCACGTCCGCACCGACCCCAGGCTCCGCCCCACGTGGAGAGCCCAGTGTGGCCTCCCCGAGGCCCTGTCTCTCCCGCCTCTCGCTACAGGCCATTGCTGCTTCTGTGGCACAGCGGGGGCTTGGAGAGCTCCACCAGGCTGGCCCGAGGCCTGTTGAGGAACTTGGGCGCGCGGCGCAGCAGCCGCTGGGCCTCGGTGAAGGTCTCGGTCAGCTCCTTCTTCCACTGCGCGAACTCGGGGTCGCTCTGCAGGGAGACAGGAAGACGGGCTGGGACAGGTTCACCCACCCACCCTGCCCACAGCCTCTGGAGGTGACCTGGAGCCTGCCCGGGGCGTGCCCCTCGGTGCCTACCCTGCAGCCACCTCTCCAGACACTGGGCCTACGACCCTCATCCAGAGCCTCTAGCAGCGAGAGGGGAGGCCAGCTTCCTGGAGCAGCCCCAGCATAGCGAACGGCTTCAGTTCAACAACTGTGGTGGGCACAGGTGGGCAGGAGCCCAGCAGGCCAACGTGCCCCTTCACGGGCGAAAATTAGCAATGAGGTTATTAAGGTGAGTCTTGGGGTCCACTCCTTGTTTATATCCCGGGACACGCTCTGGAGGCCCCAATCCCCAACACACAGCGTGCACCAGAGCAAACAGGGTTCAGGAATGAAACCTGGGCCACACAACTGGAGGGCAAAGAGCATCGCCCCTTAGAGAAGTCTGAGTGGTCTCTTCCGTTGGTTTAAACATGTGAACTTCAACCTCAAACATGCTGGCAGGTCAGACCTAGGACCTCAGGTTCCATAAAACTCCACCCCCACGTAGTGCTGGAGGGTTTCCACATAAGGTCACCAAATTCAGGTATTTCCTCCTTCTGTTTTCAAATATTTTCTTTTTTGAACTACCTGTTGATGTGGTGGACACCTGGCTCAGTTTGTAAGGGCCACAGGACCCTGTGGGGCACCCTGGTGCCGGGCGGTCAGCTGTGCTGGTGTCAAGCAGTGGCTCAACCTTCACCCAAGAGACAAGGAGCCGCACTCACCTCACACTGCAGGACAAACTGTTTCCCTCCTTTTATTCTGAACAAAATGCACTTTTTGTCTTTAATCTGAGTTTCTTCCACAGAGAGGATTTGTTCCATGGTCAGTAGATTTTGCTAACCATAAAAACAAACAAAATAAATAAAAGTTACTTCCCAGTATTTCATGATTTTTTTAATTTCTTAAATGTATAAGTGATGATACCAAGAACTCAGAACAAGTCCAAAAAAAGAAAGCAGCAGCGTTTTTCTTTCTTTGATGATGTTCTAGAACTGAAGGAGAAATGGCTACAAAGGAACACGCAGGAAAATCCAAATGATAATGTCTCAAAGAAAACCGCAAAGAAAGCAATGCTTCTACAGGCCAAGGGGAGCGCGGCCCGCCACAGAATTGATCTGGGCTGAGGGTGGGTCACGCCCTCTCAGGGGCCAAGCTTCAAGCTGAGAGGGAAGTCCCTGAGCCTGGCCTAGGGCTTACAGCAACTCAGGAAAGGCCTGGCGATGTCAGATGCTATCGAAATGGCACTGCAGACACAGGTGACAGCCTTAAGAGATTGTCACACTGGGTGTACAGCATCGCTGCACACGGCAAAGGCTATGCGTGAGTTCCTTACCATTTTGTGTTTTTTGGGGTAAATACTCCAGGAATCCTAAATGAGAAACAACAGCGTCATAAGCTCCCAAGTTCCCCTTCTCCTCTGTCCTCACCAACCGCGCCCTGTGCTCTGCAGCTGCTCAGTAGAGCACTGGGTGTGACCTTTCAACACCAAGGTCAGCTCCCGCATCTCAGGTTGAACACAGGAAGTCGAGTCTTTAGTTTTTTAAATATCCTGAAAAGCAGGGCGGCTTCCTTCCCATGCGCACAACAGTGTAAATGAACAAAGGCCCAGTGCCCCCTTACCTGAGGACGGCCTGAGCTCCGGGGCCACCTCCACCTGCACTGCACCTGTGTCGTGTGTGACTCACAGCCACAAAGATCTTGTCAATGAGATCCTAGCTATGCTAGTTTTTTAAAAAATGGCTTTTTTTGGTACAAAAATCTGTGCGAGCCTGTTTATTTTTTTTTAAACAATGTGTTATATGCAATCCCAGCCACTCATAGTTAAATGGCAACTTCCACTCAGGGATTCCAAAGCACCGTCCCGAGGGGAAGGGTAAGATCAGGGCCTACTGTGTTCCACACCGACTCCACGGGCAGTGGTGGCAGCTGTGTTCTGATCGCCTAATACACAACGACCTTTCTGACATCCAGGACTATCTCCGGCTTACAGTGACAGCCATGCCTCCCCGGGAGCAGAGGGCAGCCTTCACCCACTGCTGGCTCCTCTCCGGCCATCAGCACACAGGAGGTGCTTAATAAATGCTGCCTGACCTGCCCACAGGTACAGGGTGGAGCAGAGACTTCTTTTCCTCTTACACGCATTGCCCATTAGCTCCACGGAGAACCCAAGAGCACAGCGCATCTTCCTGTCCCTGAATGAGTGCCACCTGCAGACGCGACTGGGCGCAGACAAGAGGGAGTGTGGTCTGGTGACCCAGCCTCTGTGCCCAGTGTTGTGGGTGACATTTCATTTGACCTGATGTGGGGAGAGGCGGGAGGCCTGTGTGGACATGGGTTTGAACGCCCCCCATTGAGGCTGTCCAGCTCTGTCCCTGGCCACACCCTGCCCATCTGAGCCCTGTTTCCCCTCCACAGCGGGAGGGTCAGACCTGCAGAAGCGGCTAACAGACTGAGATGTCTCTGTTGCACAGCAGCGGGCCTCAGAGGACCAGTAAGATTGACAGCAGGCGTGGTGACTGCCTTTCCCCCACTTCACGGGTGGGGAGACAGCCCAGTCCCCACCCCTGCCTCTGGGTTTCCTCTGGACACCTTCCATGTTCAGGCACCGCAAGGCCCTTCCTTGACTTGGCTGGACTTGGGGGGCTGGAGGAGAGAGTGGCGCCCCCACCTTATGCTCAAGAGTTGGACGAGACCCTGGCGCGCGAAGGAAATATGAGACCCACCGGGGACCTGAGCTCATCCTGCACGAGCGCAGGGCACAGGCACGACCCGCCCCGACTCACCCGCGACTCGCCTTCTCCCCTCCACTCGAGTCTGTTGGGAAAGAGGTAGAAGTAGCGGCGCTGCCACTGTGTGAGGAACGGGTTGCCCAGCTTCAGCATGTAGCCGTGCAGGAGGCAGTCCTTGCCCAGCGCGTAATCTGCGGGGAGATGTGAGGGAGCGTGGGGCGGCTGCGGAGCTGGGGGCGGCCACCCCGGGAGGGCAGAGGTCGGCGGGAGATCAGCGTCTGCCCATCAACACACCTTGGCTGGTCTAAGGACAGGCGTCTCTCGGGCGTCCCTACCAACACACTAAATGACGCTTCTTCACACTCTTCAGGCAGACCTGTGCATTGACCGCTCAGAGGGGACAAAGTGTGTTCCCAGACCATCTCTGTCCCTGCTGTGTGTGTGCCGGGGTGGTGAGAAGAGGAGCGCATCCACACCCCTGTCCTCTGTGGGATGGGAAGGTCCCTCTCCTCTTCCTTTCATTCTACAGGTGACACTAGAGGGGGCCTTTGTCACCCAGGTCAGCAGAGTTAGTCATGGGCAGTCCCTTCCTGAGCTGTGCAGAGACCGGCTGTGGACTCTTACAGGGGAATCTGGAGCCTTGGTCTGAGCCATGGGGACCCTGACATGGCTCACAGGCTGAGCTTCTCCTTTCCTAGGACAACGACTGGGCAAAGGCCCAGGGCTGGGCATGTCCAGGGAACAGGAAGGACTAAGTCCTGCCCTGGGGAACTTAGTCCAGTGAGAGGTGTAGAAATAGACAAAGGAGCCACCCCCCTGCCCTGTCCCCACAGCAGAAGGGGCAGGAGCAGGTGGGGAAGGACCAGGGCACAGAGGGCCAGGGCTGGCATCTCTGCAGCTGCCACTCTGAGCAGAACAGCGCCTGGTTTTCAGAATGTGTCTAAATCCCAACACGGTATTTGTTCAGAGAGCTCAAGCTGGACTCTGCTTTTCTGTGAGGGTGACTTCTGAGGTGGACAACCAAGGTCACAGATTACTAAGGACATATGTATGAAGATGAACTCATCAATTTGTCAGATGATGATGGTTCTGATGCAAACAATATGCTTCAACAAGGTCACCCGGGCAAGGGTGTTTTCCAGATCCTAGGACCATCAGGGCCCTCCATCCAGCAAATGACCGTTGGTACACTTTTTAGGGTAAAACCTGCCATGGTGAGGGTGTCCCAGTATGATCCCCAGGGACCAGCTCTCTAAGGATTAGTGTATACAGCAGGCCATGGCCCTGTGGAGCTGAGGCGTGGAGGCAAAGCCCTGTGGATTCACATAGGAAAGTCACCAGAACACAAGGACTGAGCCGGCTGTCCTAAATAGGTGACAAATGCCCCAGGGAAGGAGTCCACTGAGACCATTGGATCCTCCAGCAGGGGGCCTCCAGCCAGCTGCCCTAACATAGAGGGGAAGCACCCTCGGTACCTCCTAAATGTCTGCAAGGTTGCACTAGGGCTTCAGCGTCAATGTCAAACAAGATGTGTCTTACCTCAATCATCAACTACAGTACATACAACTAAATGAGATCTTGGAAAAATAAGAGTCACAACGTTTAGTGAATCAAGGATGATTGACAAGTTCATTTAGTGTTTGTTGTTACGTTTTCTATAGAAATCCTAATAGGGCACCTGATTTTTTAAATGAAAAGGCACACTTTGGCTGTTCTTTAATGCAGTTCGTACCACATATGTATTTACACGCTTATCTCTCTTGACAGGTGGCATGCCAAGCCCAGTCCCCTGCCGGGACCAGTCAGGAACTCTATGGGGCTGATGGGAACATGACCCTTCCTCAAGTGTCATCACAGACCCGGGGTCTCGAGGTGCTGACGCAGGGCATGAAACTCTGTCCAGGCCTCTGTGACTGGGCAGGGCACATAGGTAGGCTGGCCCTGCTCACACGGGCGTGTCCCTCTTCCGGGAAGAGCCTGCCAGGCCAAGAGGCCCGTGGAG
The DNA here is from genome assembly GCF_048772815.1 of Callospermophilus lateralis. Lineage (NCBI taxonomy): Eukaryota > Metazoa > Chordata > Mammalia > Rodentia > Sciuridae > Callospermophilus > Callospermophilus lateralis. The sequence continues at coordinate 114,398,971 of NC_135305.1, read as the reverse complement.
AGGTCCTGCTCACCGTGCCTGGGTTCCCTGAGGACCGAGCCTGGACGTTGTTTCTTTAGGGCTCTGGAATACCACCCTGAACGCCTCCAACACACGTGAAGCTAACGGACGCTGGGCATTGGTTTTTTTTTTTTTTTTTTTTTCCTTTGTTGGAAAACACGTGTGACCAGACACTTTCCCAATAACCTGTGGAGACCCCGCCCCGGGAGGGCTGGAGCTGCGTGACCTCTCACCTTCCTCGTGGCCCAGCTGCTTGTTCTTGGCCCTCTTCCTGGCCTCCGCCTTGTCCATGTCTGCGTTGACGGCTTCGTAGACGGTTTCTGTGACTTCCTGCTGCCAGCGCTCGGAGATGACCAAGGGGAAGTTCCTGTAGAGCTCCTGGTCACAGTCGAGAAGCTTGCCAATTTAAGAAACCAAGACATTTATGATTTAGCGCACTTCCGAAGGCTCACGTCGCCACCCGTGGTGGCCCCTGCACAACCGTATCCAGGGAGGTGACAGGACGACCACCTCTGCTAGAGACAACAGCTCTCCACTGCGGGAGGAAGAGGGGTGAGCCCCTTCTACACCAGCTTCATGACGTCTGTGCCACCGAAAACCAACCTGATGTACGGGTAGGTTCTGCCACCAAGTGCCACTGCCACTACAGCAAGGGTACCTTGTTTATAAAGTAGGAAAACAGTCCATGTAATTCTAGAGCTCATGATAAGGGCAAAGCCAAGAAGGTCCCAACCTACCATGGGTTCATCTGAAAAGTCAAACACAAGGTAACGTAGGCTGAATTCACCATTCTTTCCATGAACTTTCCAACTAATTAAACACTGTGAACATGTGTAGAAACATTAAGCCCAAAATGCGTGGAGAGTTTAGGCAGCACAGCCTGTAAAGTTGCTGTGATAAAAATCACACTTAATGATAGCATTTTTTGCTTCCAGTTATTCAAAATTCTTCCTTTTGCCCTCTAAGAGAGGCTGCACTTTGAAAATGAGCCAAGATCCTGGTGCAGTGGTGCATGCCTGTAATCCCACCAACTCCAGAGGCTGAGGCAGGAGGATCGCAGGTTCGAGGCCAGCTCAAGACCCTGTCTCAAAATAAAAAAGGGCTGGAGATGTGGCTCAGTGGTCAGGTGCCCCTGTGTCCCCAGCACCAAAAAATGTCATCATGTCCCTGAGCTATGGTGTAGGGGGCCACGGAATACAATTTGAGAGGAGCAGCCCGGGTCTTGTGAGAAGCACAGTTCTCTCTAGGGTCCGAGTTCCTTACTCCTTTGAGAAATAAGAAGGGGACAAGCACTGCAGCAGGCAAGCGCTTTAGAAGGGAAAGAGACACCTGGTGGGCCGAGTGCTCCCCACACCTGGTCTGGGGCACAGTCTGTCCGTGCGCCTGACTGTGCTGCCGGGAAGGAGCCCCCACTCCCACACCCCTGGCTGGCAGGGCCCCTTCCTGCTGTCTTCACACTCCAGACGAAGCGCAGTTCTGGGTGTGAGGAGGGGCAGGTGGCACCTGGGGTGAGGGTGTGCCTCTCAGAGTGAGGGCGGGGGCGGCAGTGCCACCACGCCAGGCCCCACGCTCCCTCCGAGCGGCTGCTCACAACAGCCAGCCCCGCTCTGTGGATGTACCGCGCGCCTCCCAGGCCTTCCAGAAGCCTCCATCCCTGAGACCCAGCCCCACTGCTCAGCAGGACTTACAGGAGAGGAGAGCTGAGGGCGACCTGAGATGAGAGGAGGAGCCTTCTGTGAAGAACAGAGCAGTGGGGGGAGGGGGCTGCTTCCCACAGGTAGAGAAGCGTGCTCCTGAAGACCAGGGGCTGCCGTGGGATGCGCCATCCGGGCAAGCTCCCCCGCCCAGACTCCTTCCCATACAGCCTCCTCCCTCCCAGCCTCATTCCCACACAGGCTCCTCCCTCCCAGCCTCGTTCCTACACAGGCTCCTCCCACCCAGCCTCATTCCCACACAGGTTCCTCCCTCCCAGCCTCATTCCCACACAGGCTCCTCCCTCTCAGTCTCATTCCCACACAGGCTCCTCCCTCCCAGCCTCATTCCCACATAGGCTCCTCCCCCCAGCCATGTTCCCACACAGGCTCCTCCCTCCCAGCCTCGTTCTCCACAGTTTCCACCTCTCCCTGCGCTCTCCCCTGAAGCCTCAGTGATAGAAGCCACTGGCTTGCCACAAGGGCTGACCGTGGGCCTGGGGCTTGGACGGGGCTTGGACGGGTCATCGCACCATCCGGGAGAAAGCCAGCAATGAAGCCAACGCTTTACCGGTGGGTAAGCCACGGCTCGGGGCTGGGAAGGCCCGAGTCCATTCAGCTGAGAGTGGCAGCTTCACTCCAAGTCTGCAGAGTCCAGTTTATAGAAAGTTTCCATCAGAGGATCTTCCATGTGAAAAATTTGTCTGGGCTTCCACATAATACCAGCTTTAATTTAATTTTGACGGACAGTGGCATATATGATGACAGAATTCTATTGTGACAGCTGCTCCTTTTAAATAGTGGCACCCGGACGGGTTCCGAGGGGTCACACTGTAGACGTGCCCAGTGGGGGCAGGCCTGGGCATGCCAGCTGCTGTCCCAGGGAGCCCAGGGTCGCAGACCTCAGAGGGGTGCCTCTAAGCTACTGGATCACTTCACACCCTCCACAGGCTGTGGCCTTGCCCCTGGTCCTCTGGCACCTCACCTCCTCCTCCTAGGGGCTGCTCCTGCAGACACCCCAGCTCCACCCTCCTCTCCTGGAGCTGCCAGCTCTGACCACTTCCATCCCCAGCGAGCCAGTCAGGTGGCCTTGGACTCTGCCCTCCTCCCAGGGCCTCTGTACTTCTCTGGCCCTCTACCCACCACCTCTGTCCCTTCGGAGCTCCTGCCTGGCCAGTGATTTCAGTCTTTGCTCTGCACCTGGCAGGTGTGTTTTGACAGTGTTGCTGCCTTCTGGAGGGGAAGGCACCTGGGGGACAAGGGGAGGTGCGTAGAGAAGAGCACATGGGCGGCAGCTAAGAGGAGGGGGCCTGGGGTGGTGGGAAGAGCCTGGGATGAGCTGTGGGGCCTCACAGGGGGCAGATGACAGTTTGACACTAGTGAAATGCTGCAACTTAGCATCTTAAAGACGATGGTTTTCCCTGGTGATCACATCTGTAATTATGACTTGTCTCTAGTTAGAAAAATGATGATGTGAACAGAAGCTTCAAAAATGCCAAGGATGACATAAAAGACAGGGACTATGTCCCCTTTGATTGACACAAGCAAATGGCCCATGCTGTTGGCACTCTCATCCCAGCCTGGGGACCCATCTACGTAGGAGAATTACAACGACTGAGCTCTGGCGCCAGGTGAGCTGTGCTGGATGTCAAATTGTTTCTCTGGCTCACGTTCATTCAAGTTTTATTTCAAACACAAATATTCCAAATCAAGCAACCATTTTGCATTTTGTCAAAATAAAAATTAGCAAGGCTGGGCACAGTGTCGCATGCCTGTCATCCCAGCAGCTCGGGAGGCTGAGTCTAGAGGATGGTGAATTCAAAGCCAGCCTCAGCAACAATGAGGCACTAAGCAACTCAGTGAGACCCTGCTCTAAATAAAATACAGAATAGGGCTGGGGATGGGGCTCAGTGGTAAGTGTCCCTGAGTTCAAGCCCCAGGAACCTAATAAAAAACAAATAAAAGTAGCAGTATAAAGAAAGCTTTTATGGTGTCTAAGGTAGGTCTTTGACTTGCACATATGTCAACTACGTAGAGATTCACTTGTAGGAGACATTCTACAACGATGCTAGAGCAATCGCTAAGTTTGATGGACACTCAACAGAAATTCTCTCCACCCCAAACCAGAAGGCAGCCAGCACCTGCGTACCTTAACGCCTTTGGTGTCTTCTTCATCAAAGGAGCCGATGTCAAAGGCATCCGCAGCATTGACCTCTCCCCGGGGAGGGATGAGGGGTGGTGGGTACTGAAAGAGGCAAGGAGGCAGGTTCTCTTATCAGCTGCCCTTGGCGGCGCCCCCCCTCCCAGCAGTCTGTGTCAGGAGCTGAGTGAAGTCACCCTGCTGCATTCTGAGCAGCACTAAAGCCACGTGCATTCACACAAGGGTCTGCACTGGCAGTCCAAGAGGACAGCTGAGTCTCAGGGGACAAAAAAAAAAAAAGACCTTCAAATCTTAAAACATTTTTAAATATAATGAAGTCTCTAGACTGCGCACCCCCACCCCCCACTCAGCCTCTAGAAAGCAGGTTCCCTCAGAGGATGCAGTGTACCTCTCTTGGTCACCGGAGCCACAACCCACCACCATGGCGCCTGCAGAAGCGCCAAACTCCAACACCTGTAGGTGTCGCCCAGGTGAGTGGCCATGCCCAGATTCTGTCTACAGGACCAACCAGTCAGGGTGTCCTTCCCACAGAAGGGACACCCCTCTGCAGCTCGCATTCATGCAGAAACTGCCAATCACATAAGAATAAAATATATTCTTAAAAATATACTTTATTTGGGGTTTTCCTATATCAATGAGATATAATGAAGCTTAAAATAGGAAACAGGGCTGGGCCATGGCTCAGGGGTGCAGCCGTGCCTAGCATGGGGGAGGCCCTGGGTTCCATCCCCAGCATCACAAGAAATGTTTTTTAAAGAATTAAAAAAAGGGGGAATTGTGCTGATATACAATCATGCTAATTCTTAAACTATGTGGTTCTGGGCCAGAAGATATATATAAGTTTATGCCAAAAGTTTCTCCTATATTTTTACAGAAGTCTATGTAAAACTATAGCCACGTTAAGAAATCAAGCAGATGGGCCCGAACTAAAATGTCTCAATTATATGGACATTTGAATTAGCTACATAACTGCTCTATCTTATCTTTAATTAATTTATAGAGGAGGTATTTTTGAAATTTATATAAGTTGTCCCCTAGTATCTGGGGATTAGTCCCAGGAATTCCCTGCACACCCAGATCAGCACATGCCTGAGACCCTGATGTAGAATCATGGGTATTTGCCTAGGACCTGCCCATCTCCTCCTGGATACTGTGCCATCTTTAGATGATGCAATCCCCAGTACAGTGTAAGTGCTATGTGAATCGTTGCTACACTAGGTTGTTTGGGGAAAAACTAATAAGGAAAAAAATCTGTGCATATTCCGTATGGATGCAATTTTTCTTCCTGTCTTCCACCTGTGGCTGGTTGAGCCTGGGGATGGCAGGGCCAACCCAAAAAGCAAAATGAAGAGTGAGTTGTTGTCCCAAAGCGGGTCAGCCAAGGGCAACACCCAGGTGGCAGAGCTCTGTGGACACAGGAAGCTGGGTGGGGACCAGGTCCAGGAAGCCAGCAATGAGGAGAGCAGAGCGGGCAGAGCGCAGAGGCCGTGGCACCAGGGCCTGGGTGTGAGTACCTTCTGCAGGTAGACGTGCTGCCAGTCGATGCCCTTGAAGAAGCCATGTCCTTTCACCTCCTGGGCGCTGGGGAAGAGAGGGTCCTAAAGGTGGTGAGTATGCACTGGAGACGGGAAAGGAACTTTACAACATGCCAGAGTGAGACAGCTTTTCAGGACAGCAAGTAAGGACGCTTGTCTCAGAGCAGCACAGGGAACGCCTTGACCTTGAGAAAGGCCTCGGGCTGCACCTGGGGCCCGTCCATGTGACCACTCATGGCCTGCCCACACCCCTCGGCAGGTGTAGGTGTGTGACACCTTAAAAGCAGAACAGTAGAGGACACACACATTCTACGTACCTGTCAATGGCGATTCTGGAGCCACGAGAACCTAGCTTAATAAGAATTAAATTGGAGATCTACACATTTAAGAAATTTGTGGCCAATGTCTGCTGGTTCTGATAGGGAAAATGACAGGAAAATGATGATCTTAAGCAGCAAACACTGACTTGGATGCAAACTAGAAACCTAGTGGTGGGGTGAGTGCCGAGCCCCTTCCTAAGCTGAAGAAACAAACTTCCTGAAGGTCATGGTCAAGACCTCCCGACCCACAGCACTTCTCTGTCCGTCTGTACTACAGAGCCCAGGCCGGTCCTCAGCCACCCCACAAGGGCTGCCCAGGCCCTGTGCACCTTTGGTGACGTCACGTGAAGCCCAGGTCCTGTCTGCACGAGGCCTCGTGTCCAATGCCTGCCCAGTAGCCCCGCGTGGACCACGCAGCAGGTCTGAGGCTGCTCTGCCACCCCCAGGCCACACTCCTCCCACCTGACCTGCCCTGTTGCCCCTCACTCCCCAGCTTCCCTGGGAACTCACGGCAAAATTCAGTGCCGCACCCCAGTGACAAGGGCCCAGGGGACCTGGCCAGGGCCACCTTTCAGATCCATTCTCCTTCCTCCATCCTCAGCTTCTGCGACCCAGCCTTCCTGGCTTTTTTGAATTGCAGCCTGAGGCCCTCCCGCCCGAAGCCCTCGACCTACAAAGTTCCCCCATGGTCCGCCCACCATGTTGCTTAAGTCATTCCTGGTCCCTTTCACAGCCTTTGTCCTCTCAGCGGTCTGTTTGCTGCTACCGTCCCCATTCCACGTAAGTAAGTGCCAAGTCCGCCTGGGCCCTGTCCTCGGAGGCAGGGTGGTGAGGCTGGTGCTCGGCGAGGGCTCAGGGGTCACCAAGTGGGGTGGGGTCCAGGTCACGGAGCTCTGGGCATGTCCACCAGAAGCCCTGGGGCTTTCTGCAGCTGTGCTGTGGTTGGTGCCTTGTCACTAGCCCTAGACGTGAGCTAGACAGGCTCCCAGTTTCCTCACATCCACCAGCAGCTGTCGAGGGCCGCAGGGGTGGCCTCTGGATCAGCCCTGCCCCTCCCACAGGCCCGAGGGACAGCAGAGCACAGAGAGGCAGACCCTCCCCAGAGGCGGCAGCCAGGGCCACCAGCTGGCAAGTGGGGGAGGGGACAGACAGCGGGGACTGGCCAAGCTGCGGTCTTGGGGACGGAGCCACGTGCTGACCTCCAGGCTCATCACAGAGGATGAGCGGATGTGAGACACAGGACTGGGACTCTGCCCGGGGACCCTTGGTGTGGACACAGCTGGACACCTGCACACGGAACCTCCTTCCCCACACCAAGCCCCAAGCACCTGCAGCTGTCCTAGTGGGAAGGAAACCCTGCATGGTTGGGATGTGAGGTGTCTTCAAAAGCTCATGTGTGAGACAATGTGAGAAGGCTGAGAGGAGAAGTGACCAGGCCATGACAGTCTTGATCCAATCAGTGGTTAGTCCCCTGAAGGGATTAACTGAGTGGTGACTGAAAGTGGGTGGGGGTAGCAGAGGAGTGCAGTCTCTCTCTGCTTCCTGAAGATCACTCAAGCTACTTCCCTCTTCCATACTCTTCCACCACGATGTTCAGCTCACCTCCGGCCCCAAGGAATGGAGCCTGCTGTCTATGGACTGAGACCTTCAAAACTATGAGCCTCCAAATAAACTTCCTCCTCCACAGTTATTCTGGTGGGATCTTTTGGTCACAGCAGTGAAAAAGCTAAGACAACCTCTGAAAGATTCTACAGTCAAGAAACTAAACCTGTTACTGATCTTTCAAAATAATCAATAAAATGGTTGGAAATTTAAGTGATCAGAAAGTATAAGAAAGAGTCAAAGCAAAGATATGGATAATATATAAGATCAGGAGCGTAGGGGACCAGCCTAGAAGTCCCAGCATCCAGCCAATGGACTTCTGGGAGAAATGGAGGATCGGAAATGTTACATAAGTTAAACAAGACTCTCCCCTAAGCTGAAGAGCATGAGTCTTTGAGAGAAAGCACCTGGCGTCAGGAACTACGGGAGTTCCATGCCACAGGGACTATTCACTTGTACTCAATAAAGTAGAGTCTTCAGAGTTCTGGTGGGTTGCTAGTGACTGACTGTCCTGTGTCTGGCCTACATGAGTCTTGTCTGTGGACAGCGGGAAGACAGTCTAGGTGAGACCCAGACACCTGGCCTCTCACAGCCCCTCTCTAAGATTCCTTGGGAACATGCTCCAGCTCAAACAGAGAGACCCAGAAAAGTAGAGGCAAGGGATCAAGTAGATGGTGATTCAGACCAGGAGAGCAGAGCAGGGCGGCGCCGGCTGCAAGGAAGCCGACTGGCTGAAATCATGTGGTTCACTGGAGCTGGTAGTTTGTGTGCCATGAAGAAAACCAGGAAAAGTAAAAGCCCATGACTGTGATATTATCTCTTCATATACACATGTCATATTATATAAATAAATGTAAGGCCTATTACCAGACTAAGTAGAACCCATGTGATGAACAACATTTATGTTGCCTTATGGTGTAAATACTGTTTCATCTGCAACTTTTGAAATCAACCTATGCAAAGTGCAAAGATTGGGATTCATTGTGATCAAAGAATAGGGAAAAGACCATAACAACTTAATTTAGCAAAAACAGAAAAGAACATGACAAACGAGGGAGAGAGAAGCAATTGATGAATGAAGAGAATGTCGAAGCCTCACTGTATACAGTCGGGACTTAAGAGATGCTGTTTGTAGTTGGTGGGAAAAGGCACCACTGGCTAAATCTATAGATAAAGCTACAAAGGTAAACAAAAGAAGAGCCCAAAGTAGCACTTGGACTCTTGGGAGAGAGGGGGAGAGGTGGGAAGAGGGGGGAGGGGGGGAGACGGAGGGGGCAGTGACCAGGGCTTTATTTTTACAGTGGGAATGGGACACCCTCAGTGGAACCGATAAATAAGGAAATGTGCATATGAGCATATTATTTAGCTAAATAAAATACACACAGTATTCAGGAATAATGAGCATACATATACATGCTACTCTGAAAATATAAAAATACACACAAGTCACACACACACACACACATATACACACACAAACACACACAAGGGACATACTGTCCTTTCCGTGTGAAGCCAGCCAGGTGTGGGGACAAATCAGGGACGGCCTGTGTAAGCACTTCTCTAAAGCTTCCTCCCTGGTCTGTTTTGGGGTGCTTTGGGGGGAGGGGAGAGCCAGGTGAAGGAGACGGCCGTTCCTCAGGTGGGCCTGGGAGAAAACGTGGGAGCCGGTCACAGCATCTCAGTGCAAGACTGAGACAATGGCATGCACCACGGGGACGGGGACTGCAAGGTGGCCGAGTTCATTCCGTTCTCCACCAGGCTGGCTTCACACCTAACAGGCTCCGGGCTTCTCAGTCACAGCACTCACGGAGCAGTGCACACAACTCGGTCCCCGCCTGTGGAGACAGAAGAGCTGAGCCTACCCGCCTCCGCGACAGCCCAGGCGCTGGCTCACTTCCCGCTGCAGCAGGCCCTCCAGGAGGGACTTGAGGTCAGGGGAGAAGGTGTCCGGGAGCTCCACGTTCTGGGGAGAGAACAGCGGCTCCTGGAAACAGCACCCTCACACCCGAGGCCCCTGGGTCAGGAGACACGGAAAATTGCACCCCGAGACGGGCAGCGCGGGGGGGGGGGGGGGGGGAGCCCACCAGGAGGCGGGCCAGAGCGGTGGACTTGGGGGCCCCTCCTGCCCCTCTGCAGGCCCTCCCTTTGTTGATTTCCTTGGTTTTGTACTTGACTTTCTGTAACTTTCTTCCGCTGCTTGTTTGTGAGTCGTGATTCCTGCCTTGGGTCTACCTCCATTCCTTACCTCTTAGACATTCTTCTAGGAACAGTATCTCTGTCTGTCTATCTCACTCACAAAAGCCAAGTTTTGTGATTTTTGCATACTACACGCAATACTTTAAACTGTTTTACAGAATTTGTCCATGCTTTGTATGTACTTTATACCAATTTTATTTTCAGTGGTGTGATGTCTGAGAGCCCTGATGCAGGTGCGTGGTGAGGAGGGTCATCGGGTCTATCTCATGCTTACCATGGTGAGGGTCATCCGGTCTATCTCATGCTTATCTTTGGTTTTATGTTGTCTGAAAGGGCTGTGGCTGTGGAGGTAAAGAACATTCTATTAAAATATGGCACCAGGTAACAGCACACGTATTGAGTAACATTTGGGTAGAAGTATTTTGCCCTGTTCATTCAAAACTGCAGAAAAGCAAAGCTCACAAACATCATTTCCAGAAAAAAACAAAAGACAAAAAACAAAATAAACCTGGTGACCAAACACCTTGGGTCCTGAAGGAGCAGGACGTCCAAACTGCTTCTGGTGCCTGAGCCTCTGTGCAGTGCAAGTGCGGCACTAAATGTGCCTTTTCAGTGAAGACATTCAGGGGGAAAACGAGCCACCAGCAGGTAGTCATGAAAATGAAAGCCACCTGGGTAAATCTGTCCCTGGGGTGCTTGGGACAGCCATGACTTCCGTGCAGGTTTTTTAGCTGAACAGATACTGTTTCTAAAACCTCCCGAGGACCTGCAGGCCAACAGCATGATCCACATGGATGTGATTCTCCCTGGAAGCCAGTGACAGGAAGCCATCCCTCTGTTGGTGACAGCCATGGACCAGCCTGCGCCTCCCAGGGGCTGATGACTCTGGGTGCCCGTGTTCCACCCATGAAGAGCCTAGACCTTAGGCACAGAAGCCAGGTCCAGCTGTGACTCACTGAGCCCGAGAAACCCCTGCAGCTCCCAATCCTTCTCCTGGAAGATGGGGACCGTGCCCCGCACCCTGCAGGAGGAAGAAGGGGCAACTGAAGCAAGGACCCCACAAGCAGCTGGTGGGGTAGAGGTGGGCAGCCAGCCCTCCCTACCAAGACGGGGCCCTTGGCAGAGTTCATAGATGAGCGGACGACACTTGGAATCTCGCGCGGCAGGTTCCCCTCACTCCGCCACGTGCTCAAGACTCTGGAGACGCTGGCGTTGGAAGGGAAGCTTATCACTGGGTGACGCTTCTAAACATGCAAACTGCAACAGCAGAGCCCATCTGTGTCTTTGAAAATTAAAGAAATGACGTAAGCGAATGAAGTTCCTTGTGGCAACACCCACTTGCCGAGTGATTTACCCTATAAATCATCTGCAAGGCAGCCAGGGCGTGATCTGCAGGAAGCAGTGTAATGTCAACCTCACGCAAAGGATCAGAAGGCGGCTGAGCATGTAAGTCAAGGGGCTTCTGAGAAAGAATGGAAATCCCAGTCCTCCTCACGCTGCCTGTGCTACCCGTGAGCCGCTGCCCCACCCAGGCTCAGAAGTCACACCGTGACACTGAAGTCACCTGGCAAACCACCTCTTGTCAAGACGAGCATGCAGCAGACGTCTCCTGCCTGCCTGCCCATGGTGATTTTCCCCTTGTGCGGGAGAGGGCACTGTGACGCCTGTGTGATTCCTTGTCACACAGTGAAAACCACAATGATGTCAACCACTTAAAAGCACTAATTTGAAAAAAAAAAAAAATCAAATTAAGGCAGAGTGGCAGCAAGCAGGCATGTTTAAAACAGATTTTGATGGGAAATAGTTATTTCACCTTGTTTCCAGAGAAAAAGGTGTAATTACTGAATTAAAAAGCAATTGGATACACACACAAGATACAATCTATTATTTACAAGATATTACGCTTTTTAAAAAAAAACTGAATTTCCATCATTCTCTTTTGTATTCATAAAAATATTCACATGTTGAGAGTTCCCAAAGAAGGGAAAATAGTTATCTCATCTCATCAAGATGTCAGTGCCTGCTTGACGCTGGCCGCTCCGGCTCCAGTGGTCCCCAGCCTCCAAAAAGGGGTCCAGGGAAGAGCTCCCCGGAGCTCAGCAGGCTCCTGTTGCAGAGCGGAAGGGCCCGCTGCGGCACTGCACCCCTGCCAAGGTGGGGACGCCACCCCCAGCTCACAGGGGGGCTGACTGCCCTGTGACACTCTGAGGTCCCTGCCTGACCTGTCCCTGCCGCTGGGGTTTGGCCTCCCGGCTGTCCCTGCTCTCTCTGCTCCCTGCGTGTGGCGGGTCTCCACCCCATGACCACAGGGCAGGCAGGCTCTCTCCAGAGGTGCACCTCGCTCTGGAACTTCCTCCCCAGCCTCCAGAAAGGTGAGAAGTGAGAGTCTTTCTCCATCCACCTCCCAGGCTGCGGCATTCTGTCATGGCACCAAAACAAATGAGACAAGCCCGCGTGCCCTTCTGCACTTGACCCTCACGCTGGAAGGAAAGGGCTGTGCCCTGACCTTGCAGAGAGGGGCTGCTGGGTTCCAACGCTGTCTCTGTGCTAAATTTAAAAGCCTTTCTTGGGACCACAGGGAGGCTCCTAAGGGGACTGGAGTTCAAGGCGGCAGTGCCAGAAACACGGCCAGCACATGGCCCAGCGCTCCAGGTCCCGTTTATAAATAGAGCGACTCCCCGCCTGACTCAATGGGGAGTTATCAGGGCTGCTTTTCAGCTCTTCAAGCCGCTGCTGCCGCCGGAGTGCTGAGACGGTTGGGGCGTTCGAGTGGAACTCTTGATGCACATCTGTTTCCAGTGCATTCTTGATTATTCTTTGTGAACAAAGCCAAAGATTTGGTTTCTATTTTGGAAAGTGTTAAAGAAAACCGAGGATAGTAATAATCTCCATTCTGAGCGGGGCACGTGGTGCTCCCGGATCCGGTGTGATCACAGCTGCTCCCTGATGCAGGCGCTTTAAATAGGAGACAGTCACAGGCCTGCGACAGCCCCCAGCAGAGCCGAGTTCTCCCAGCCCCGCGAGCCACAATCTGTCGGCAAAGGGGCCACGTGGGACTGCGCCCACAGGCACAGAGGGAGTGGGAGAGTGAACGCGTCCCCCACACGAAGTGGCAATAATGTTGAGGAAGCAGCAGGCACGTTGGCTGCAGCCAGTCATGGCAATGGTGGGTTCGAAATCAACACGATGCAAAACTCACGTCGAAAACTGACTTTAGAATACAGAGAGGACTGCAGGGGAGACTGGCTCTGCGGTCAATGAGAGCACACTGGACTTCCAGCCAAAGCCTGCGGTGGCCATTCAAACAGACGGCATGTCGCATCTAACAGGCCTCCTGAGTCTGAGCCAAGAGCGGGCTAAGGATTTATGACCTTCCCTGTTTCCATACGTGGAGCAAAACAACCCCAGGCAGGGCTCACCTCTCCCCGGCCACTACCTAGGCTGAGGGATGAACAATCGGTGGTGACAAGCTGAGACAGAGGCTAGTGCCACGTCAATTCTTCTCCTTGACAGACATCTTCAATCTAGATGAGGTACCAGCTGGAAGTTCCACAGATTTGCAACCCAGACATGTTTTCATACCCGGTGACCTTAAATATCTGACAACGTCATTGAGACACACGTAGAGACCGCCATCCAACAACACGACATGTGGACTGCGACTTGCAGCACTGGCGTCCCAGGATTCAGGACCTCCCAGCCCTGGAGGAGTGTCCACCAGATCCCTCTCCAAGTGCCTTCCAGATTGCTCTGAGGCACCAGGCGGGGGCGGGGGGAACAGAGAGTGTCAGGGAGAAGCCACGGGACACACGGCCAGCGTGAGAAGTACAAAGGCACAGGAAATAAATGTGAGAAAGACCTTTGGAGACACGGGTTTAAGCTCCCTGCACAGGGGTGGGAGGAGGGAGAAGGGCTCGCTCTGGAGAAGCGTTTCCTAATCAGCAGCTGAAGGCTTCCCTTCAGCTTCCCAGCAGAAGGCTCTGCCGGGAAGGGGACTGTGCTGTGCAGGTGGGTCTGCAGGTATCTCCAGGCTTGTCTCCAGGTGTGTCTCCAGGTGTGTCTATAGATGTCTCCAGGTGTGTCTTTACACATGTCTCCAGGAGTGTCCAGGTGTCTCCAGGTGTGTCTCCAGGTGTGTCTACAGATGTCTCCAGGTGTGTCCAGGTGTCTCCAGGCATGTCTCCAGGTGTGTCTCCAGGCATGTCTGCAGGTGTCCCCAGATGTGTCTCCAGATGTGTCTGCAGGTGTGTCTCTAGATGTCTCCAGGTAAGTCTACAGGTATCTAAGTATATCTCTAGGTACCTCCAGACGTGTCTCCAGGTGTGTCTGCAGATGTCTCCAGGCATGTCTCCAGGTGTATCTTCAGGCATATCTCTAGGCATGTCTCCAGGGGTGTGTCTAGGTGTATCCAGGCATATCTCCAGGTATATCTCCAGGTACCTCCAGGAGTGTCTCCAGGTGTGTCTGCAGGTATCTCCAGTGTGTCTCCAGGTATGTCTCCAGGTGTGTCTGCAAGTGTTCCCAGATGTGTCTCCAGGTGTGTCTGCAGGTGTGTCTCCAGGTGTCTCCAGTTGCGACTCCAGGTTGGCCGTGGCTGTTTCTCGAGGGTGCCAGGATGCAGAGGGGACAGGCCACCCTCAGCCAGCACTCCAGAGGCCCCTCAACCTCCTGCTCCATTGTTTCCTGCTGCGTCTGGAAAAGACGGCTCCCAGGGCTGCGTTCTCCACAGCAGGAGCGACCCAGGATGCCAGAGACCACTGGCTCGAGGTCCCCCACGTGTGGCTGCGGCCTTGGTCTGCAGCTCAGGGACGAAGGCCCCGTGTGCTGTCCTGCCTCCTAAGGACCCCAGCACAGGGTTTCGCTCCTGAAAGGCCTTCAGGAACCTGGGCTTACTCTGAACCTCTGAGACTCCAGATGCTGGTTGGGTGGCAATGCCACTGTCCTCCACAGGCAAAGCGCCCACACCCAGCTCGGCACTCGCTCGCCTCACCTCTCCACGTGGCTGCCTGACCCTCCTGCTGAAAGCCTGCTTGCCCGGCCACTCCTATACACGAGGTCTTCAGGGTTGGGACCTTGGGGACCAAGGCCGCACCCCCAGCATGGCCTATGAAGCTGCAGGTCCTAACCTGGTCTTCTCACCCTGACAGGACTCACCATTCCGGGCAGCCATGCGAGACGGCAGCCTGCTCTGCTCACCCCCATGCGGAACCTCTGCTCACCCCACCCCCAGCCAGGCTGCGACCCTGTCCATCCCACAAGGCCCACTCGCACACCACCGCCCACATGGCCCAACATGACACTGGCCACCCTGCCAAGTTTGACGGCCCCCACTGCATGCCCCTGCGGTGGCCCTATTCTGGCTCAGTGGCCCGCCAGCCTCCCTGCCTTCCTCCTCCCCCACCCCACCTCCCCGGGAACCATCTCTTGTGTGTGTCAGGTACTCGATAAAAGTGCATTGAGTTTAACTCCAATCCTGGAGCCAGACACATTCCCACGCTTTGATCCCAGTGCTGTAGGTCTCTGTGAAGGACTCTGAACAGATCCGATGGCATGAGCTCACAGTGTACTGGGGACACTCACCTCGCCCTATCCTTCCTACACTGGGGCAGACCACTCCTCCAGGCGGGGGCTCAGTGCTTGGTGCCCAGTCTGGTACCAATCTTGAATTCCCTGCCCTCTGTAGTCACAGTGGGCAAAGCCCTTCAGTACCACGACCTTGGGACGGGGGCGCCACTCTCTCCGGACCCCCCACTACCAGGCTGCCTCTCCCAGCCTTTCCCTGGAAGACACAGTCCCTGCCTCTTTCACTGTTCTCCTCCTTCCCATCCTGTGACCTCCCTTGGGTGTCCCACCAGCCCAGACCCCCCCACCAGCCCAGGAGCCCCCCCAACAGAACACTTCCATCCAGCACAACCAAGGGCTACACAGGAAAGTGCATCTCTTCCCATGCGGCAAAGTTGAACTGTGGCCAAATACAATGGGACTCGCTTTATCAGCCACAACCACCCTGTTGGGTCATAAGGTCAACTCTTATGCTTCAAGCAGAGCCACAGCAGCCCCTCCCAGTCTACGCCTGGGACCAGAGACACACAGCCCCCAGCACAAGGCCTTCCCTGCTGAACCCGACGTCCTGTCCACCGTCTTCTCCCACACTCTGACCTGTCGCCCACTTTCCCATCAGCCTCAAACTCCCTAGACATGGATTCTGTTTCCATTCCGTCCCCAGCAGGGATCAAAACAAAGACTGGCATTGCCACCGCCTGCCGGCAGCTCCCCAGGGAGACAGGCTCTTCCCCCGGCAATGGCTTTCTCTGGTTTGCTTTGCATAAACTCTCTAATCAGGTCAGCTCCTCTGACGACAGGAATTAAGCCCATCCAGGCTCCGCAAATAGGGTGATTCAATTACAGAACAACAGACCCGACTGCCTCAGCAATAACACGATTGTGGGTCCCCGGGGAACACAGTGAGCTGAGAAGGCTGGCTCATCAGCTCCGAGGCCTGGGCTGGGGAAGGCGGAGTTGGCATCTCTTCAGATGTGCTGATTGGAGCAAGCTGCGCAGGTGCTCACTTAGGCTGTGATGAACAGGGTCAGCCCCCTGCAGGGCCAAGAGCAAAGGACAGGTGGCAGAGGGACAGTCTTGACTAGGAAACTGTGAAGTGCTTTCTGCATGTTCAGAAATGAAGAATACAACTGAGCTCCAGGGCTGGGGTGTGGCTGGGGCAGGGCACTTGCCCGGCGCATGAAGCCCTGGGTTCCATCCCCAGGGCTGCAAGAAAATAAAATGAAATTGAATTCTCCACTAAAGTTGGCTAAAAAGTCTTTAAATGTGGCAACATCAACATCGCCGTTCGACACAGGAACATCTTTGTGTCGAACTTCCCTTTCAGAATCTTTTCCATCCTGTCTTATTTGTCAGCTGGAACAAGAGCTGAATATAATATCGACTTTAAAATGTGTTAAGCCCTCAAGAGAACCGTAACTGATTTATGTGAAAAAGAATTTACCCCATCTTCTTTAATATCTACATTTCAATACAATTCCAGAACACGAGCTTCAATGGAAATATTTCGAAGCAGTCTTACTTTAGGTTTCCACGCAGTCAGGCTCCTGCATGGCTTTGGACCCCTGAGCTCCCAGGAGGGCAGCCCTCAGGCTTCCAGGCCTGGGAGCCCCACGTCATCTTTCAGAGTGAGATCACTGCGTGACTCTAGACCACACCAGGGTCTCCTCGTTTTCAGATATTGTGCATTTTCTTCCTGGGCTGCTGGGTATCCAACTCAGGGCCCTGGCACACCAGGCAATCACTCCACCACTGAGCCACACCCTCTGCCCAGAGCCCTCTCCAGTTTGATCCAGGTACCTGGTGGGCGGACAGTTGCACTCACCCTCTCAGGAGTTTGAAGAGCATGCAGCCCAGGGAGAACCAGTCTGCGCTGCTGTCGTAGGCCGTCCCCTTCTGCAGCACCTCGGGAGCCATGTACCCATGGGTGCCCCTGGGGAGAAGGAGGCACCAGGTTATCAGGGCACCCCCCAGGATCAGGCTCCTAAGGTTCATAAGAGACACAGCTGTGACCCAAGACAAGGCCACCACTGTGCATCCAGACCACGCCCAGAGCCTCTAAGGAGAAGTCCACCTTCTCTCTCTTCATTAGCGTGTGAATTCATAGAAACAGTTCACACAAGCGGATATGGAAGCGGAGCCCCAGGGCCTAAGGGGTGAACTCTGAATCTCTCAGCTCTTCTCTCCTCCTGTCCTTGCTAGAGCTCTGCTCAGAGGTGCAGGGCGGTGTGGGGGAGCAGGGCTGGAGGCAGGAGGGAAAGGACCTGGCAGGTCACCAGGTCCAGTGCCCTCTCCGGGAGAGTGGGGTGGAGGTGGGAGCACAGCTTCCCTCCCACCCCCAGTTCCCAGGTGGATGAGGCCCCTTGGGCTTTAAAATCTGCTGAAGGTCTGTAAGGCCTCCCCTCTCTGCCTGTCTCCCGCCCTTCCGCCAGGAGCTGAGCATGCGCAGCTCCACCCTGAGGAGCCAGGGGCTCCGGGACGCAGCGGGGAAAGTCTGAAAAGCCATTAGGGGCACGTCCTGCAGCCTCCTCAGGCTTCATTGATCTTCCTCATCAACAAAAGGGGTGATGAGATAACGCCCTGCTCTCCGGGTGCCACGAGGATGGCAGGGTGCGCACCTGGAGCAGCTCCGCATTTCCCCAGTGGGGATCTGCCTCCGCTCTCGTCCTAGCAGAAGTACTTCAAACGCACTGACGCAGAGGCAGCGAGACCTGCCCAGGGAATCACCCCGGACCAGCAAGGATCCTGGGTCATCCCTGGGCCCAGGGAGCCCTGTCTAGGGAACATTTTGAAAGTCTCATGAAGAGGTGAGGATGGGTGGGTTGGTCCCGGGGGCGGGTCCAGTGCAGGACCACGGAGCTGTGCAGAGCGCGAAGGAAATCTCCGCCAGGGCATCCAAACCCTTCTCTGGGAGGGTTTAATTTGAGCATTGCCGGGAAAGCCCTCCTGGTGACCTTTCAGCCCATAATTATCAGGATCAAGTCACAATCCTGGAATGGAAAGCCATCTCCCAGGGTAGAAAGGATGAACTAACACCCATCTCCGCCTCCCCAGCCCTCAGGGCGCACTGGGTAACTGACACAGGCTCCTGTCCCTGTGCCTTTCTGGTTCCCACATGGCTGCTGCTAACGCTGCCGGCTGCTTTCTGCTAATGACCCGGACTGCTGTTAACACTGGACCAGCACTTGAACTTGAACGCTGAAGGACTCCACGAGGAGAGACAGCCGTGGGTTCCTAGATAAAATAAACTGGTCCTCAAATTAGTCACTTTTCCTTTGGTTTTTCGTGGCTACCCCAGTTAGATGTGATTCTGGAATAGTCTTTGATTCTGTCACTAAACAGGTGAAGTCTAAACACGGATCAGGAGGCTCAACCACAGTGCTGGTCTGTAGGTGGAGCAGCCACTAGATGAAGCCCAAGGGTCACATCTGCAGCCTTGAGTGGACCTGAGAAACGGGGCTCAGGGTGGACTCTGGCCAAGGCTCTTCCGCCCAGCACTAGGGAGATCTCTGCGAGCCTCAGAGCTCGCCACCACGCAGTGAGCTGGGCTGTGGCTTCAGACAGGAGAGGATTACGGTGCCAGCTCTGCAGCTTGCAGACCCATGACCCGGTCCAAGTCACCCACGTTGCCTGGTCCTTGGCGAGCACAGGTGAGGAGCAGATAACAAAGCCCAGTTCGTGGGGTTTCCGTGATGATCCTGCATTCAAGGCCGGGCTGGTGGTGCCAGGAACACCCTGGGTTCGCCACCCTCCTCCCACTTGTGGCTTCCTGCACACCTTCCTTGGGCTGCAGGTTCCAGGGCAGCGTCAGGTCTGTCCCCACCATATTGCTAGCAGCGGGCACCCAGCAAGTGTGGAATAGACACTTGTGGGGTCACTTAGTGGACTGATCCTCACCAGGGCACAGGAGGCTACTGCCACTGTCCTGTGCTTATGGAAGAGAGAACGGAGGCTCCCACAGGGTGCAGGAGAAGCTGACTGGGGCCTAGTGGCCCTGGGGCCTTCCCCTGAGCCACGAGCTGCTCCTGTGTGTGACCAGGAAGCAGTGCCTCCTGCACTGGGCTTTGTACGTGTGGCCTCACACTCAGCAGTTCAACAGGGAAGCTGCTGGGGCCCTTGCTGCTAACAGCCCACCCCAGCTGACGAGGATGACAGCGGAAAGCCACCAGGGCCCCGTGAAGCAATGAAGAACCTCGTGTCTGCAAGTCAATTCCTTTGGAAGATTAACTCTTATGAACTCTTGGATTCTGTTTAGTTATGACTACAGTAAATTGAGGAAATTAGCATACCAAATAGCTGTGGCATTAAAAATTCAAATGACTCTCTTAAAAACGTCTGATGAACTCCCTGGGAGAAGCTTACACAACCGCAGGTTCTGGCCTGGTGATGGTAAGTGCTAGCAAACGCTAATGCTTTTATCACTGTACCCCAGATTCTGTGGGAGAAGAGAAATATGTTTACAGAAATGACGCCGGTCACTGTTCACACTGGATCCGGCTGGAAAGGGCGATTTTGATTGAATGTGGTCCCTCACAAAGTAGGACGATTCAGAACCACCCTTTCTTTCCTGGAGACACAACGAGAAGGGTCTGCGGTTTCTTTCCTGCCCGGATGCCTGAACTGAGAGGGCCAGAGCTTCCCCCACGCCATGCCACACGGACACCAGTGTTCCCTCAAGAGGGATAGTAAGATGTAATTCTAAAGGATTCGGTGCTAAAAGTGAGAGAGTTTAAAAGACAAAGCAAAAGTCACCTGCTTTACTGCAAGCTGCACACATCCAGGCCCCCCTCCCCCACCGAAAACCTGACACCAAAGAAGCAGAAACAAAACCCCTGTGTGTCCCGCACGGTTTCCACAGAGCCCTGGGAGAGCTGGCTCGCTGGCCTGCCGTGAAATCAGTGGGTTTCAGGAACCAGGCTGGCCAGTGTCCACTGGCCAAGAGCTGCTCTGTGTCTGCTGAAGGGCCGAGGATCCCTCAGGAGTCACCTCTGTATGGTCACATGGAGGACTGGTGCAATATCTGGATCTAGCAATGTGACCCGTATTAAAAGCTTGAATTGTAAGTGGGTGATTAGCTTCTTTAATTTCAGAAGAAATCCTGATTTCTTGTGTGGGGGGAAGGGGACTAGAAATACTAAAACCCAGCAAATTCTTTGGAAAAAGGAGGAAACCAGATGTGGAAAGGGAGACCTGGCCTTGGCCCCTGCCTGGAGAGCTTTGTGTGCGTAGCTGCCCACACCCCCGTCAGCCCACGGGCTCTTCCGTGTCTTAAGGGGTTTACTGCTATCTCTATTCTATGGCAGAAGAGACCGAGGGTTCAGGAGGTCACTGCCTCGCTTCAGGTCACATGGCAGCATGCAGTCCACCCCTTGGCAAGGCCCTCCTTCCAGCTGACCACCCATCATGCCTTCATGCTCCCCCCCACCACGACAGGAAGCCCACCCACTCTTATTTCTGCTCCCCAAACCTGCAATACTGGATCCTCCCCGGACTCGTGTTATCACATGGTGAAAATCAGGGCTGGTGAGGGCACAGGGGGCACCAGTGGCTAAGCCAGCGTCCCACAGAACCGCGAGTCGCAGCGGAGGAAGGCCCCAGGCTTGGTGGGTGTGCTACTTACACACTGGCATGAGGCTTCTTTTTTGAAAAATCACAGGCGAGACCAAGGTCTGATATCCTCACGTGTCCGTGTTCGTCCAGGAGGATATTCGCAGGCTGAACGGAAACAGGAGATGAGCTTCAGGAGTCCCCAGAACGTTCCAGGGGACGGGGACATCTATGAGCTCGCACGCTCTGCATTTTACCCCTTTTCTCACAGTGAATCTGTGATCATGAGTGACAGCTTTATGTCATCACATCAGAGTAGGGCAGGACCGAGGGTGACACAGTGGCAGGGGGAGAGCGGGAGGGTTCTGCTCCCCGGGATCAGACACGCGGCAGGTGACCCCGAAGGTCCCCACCACAGTTCAGGAGCGCCCAGCAACTGCGGGGTAGCTGGGGTGGGCCTCCAGCCAACAGGGACCCGGGCTGCTGGCCTCCTGGCTGACATGAGACACAGGACCTCAGAAAATGAGTCCGGGTAGCACAGGACAGAAAGGAACCCCAGCCAGTCGAAGACACTGACCCACGACAGCCAGGCACTCCATGGTGCCACACTAATCCCCATAAATGTCATCTGTTTATTTGTACACCATTAACCAAGGGCCCTACCAAATGACCAAATATGATTCCACCCACAACTCTGAGAAATGCACCTATTAAGATTAGATTTGGCCAGTCTAATCACGGAAAACCAAGTTCCCTTCCCTAATACACATTGAATTACAGTCTCCCTAATGACATTTTTTTTTTTTTCCTCCTGGAGATCAACTATTGTTTTGCTTGAAATAAAAATAATGTCATGTTATTATAAAACTGAAGCATGAATAATCATGAGTGACTTGAATTAAGTTTGAATAGAAATTAAATAATGCGACTGCTTACTAAATAGCTTAGAAAACAAAAATACAGCATCAAGATGACTAGAAACCGGTTATAGATTTAAATTAAAATGTATGATAATGGCACCTCATGGGCCTTCAGCATGTATTTTATTCTGTGAAACTCACATAAAGAAATGTCATGAGCCAACCAATGTCTAATTATTTCTAATTCAATAAAATACATTTTCTTCTTTATGCTCACACGAACACTAAGGGAATAATTCTTCAACCTTGAAGAAAGGTTTGAAATTCACAAAGGGTTTTTGTGAAAAACATACTGTGCTCAAAAACAACAGGGTTTTAGATTTGTAGCACGGCCCCCGCCTGTCCTTACCCTCAGGTCCCTCTATACCACAACTGGCTGTGCAGGTTCACACTAACAACGCCCCAACGCCTAATAATGCTAATCAACGCCTCAGCTCCTTAGGGAGAGGCAGGTGACATGGACGCTACAACCGGCCACTGTGGGCCCTTGGGAAGGGATCTGGCATGAGAGTCAAGCTCTCTCTCGTGCATCTCCTCATCCATCAGCAAAGGGCTCTCCTGTCAATTTTCACCTCATTATTAGCTACACATTTAGATGTTTGCATGAGCGTGTCTAGGGTCTGCCATGGTCCCTCGGATCTCCACCTGTCCTCAGGCCCTTGTCCATTACAGCTGGATGAGCATCACCTGGATGTCATGAGCAACCTCCTGACCCCCGGCTCCACGCAGAACCCAGGACCATGCCCACAGCCTGGAGTGGCGCACTCAGAATCAGCCAACCTCATGATTTTTAATGCCTGGGCTGAGAACAGAGATCCCTGTGGTTATGGACTTCAGGGATCTAAACTCCTATTGAGGATTTCGAAGGCGAGCTCAGAACAAGGCAACGTGGGAAGGCTGGCCTGGGGAGATGCTGTAGGGGGGCCAGGAGCCAGCCTCGCCAGCCGATGCTGCCCAGAGGAGCCAGGATCTGCCTTTGGCTTTGTGCACCTCCAATGACAGGGCTGGGGCCAAACCGGCTGCACAGTGACCTGCAATGAGTGACCTATAATGGATCACAAAGTGGGCAGTACCAAAAACCACCTGCCCTACTTTTCATTGTTAATTGCTACACATATAGTAATTTACAAGTATTTTATATATATATATATATGTACATACATAAAATATGTAGTATTTACCAAGGATCAAACTCAGGGGCACTCACCACTGAACCCCATCCCCAGCCCTATTCTGTATTTTATTTAGAGACAGGGTCTCACTGAGTTGCTTAGTGCCCTTGCTGTTGCTGAGGCTGGCTTTGAACTCACGATCCTCCTGCCTCAGCCTCCCGAGCCACTGGGATTACAGGCGTGCACCACTGCACCCAGCTAATTGCTTTCTGTTCTTAGTGTCTGCGCTGCACAGGGCACTGTAGCGGGCACAGAGGTTCCTGCGACTACAGGGCTGGCCAGGGATTCCGGCCCTGCAGAGTCTGGTCTGGGAGGGACTGACATCACAGAGATGGGGCTGTGAAGGAAGGGACCTGCCCCTCTGGGCGACAACGGGACTGCCCAGGGACCGCCGGCTCAACACCCGTACCCACCACGCTGCAGGGGCCGGTGCCCCGTCCTCACCTTCAGGTCCCTGTACACGACGAACCGGCTGTGCATGTGCTCCAGCCCCAGGATGATTTCCGTGGCGTAGAAGCGCATCTCCTTCTCAGAGAACACCCCGTGCTGGGAAAGGTGATAGTGCAGGTCGCCCCCTGGAACCAGATGGAGAAGCTCATTCACAGCTCGTTGTTAAAGCAAAACAGAGTCACTGTCACCCTAAATAGTCACGGCACAGCAGAACGGGGCCAGGGCTTGTCTACACACCTACCTCTGATTTAAGTCGATTGGCTAAAGGTTTAGAGAAACTTAAGCGACGAGAAGACTGAGGAGGCAGGGAGGGGCTTCCTTGGGCTGGAAGCTCAGCTCCCAATTACGCCATCCAGGGAGACCAGCTAACCTGCCTTGATCCCCTGAAATCCTGTCCAGGAACCAAATCCACCTACATACAGATCCAAAGATGGCCCCGTGATCATCTGCCTCCGCAGACAAACAGAAAATACACACTGTTCACCTGGAGAAGTTGTTGGTTTGTACGGGGGACTGAGCCCAGGGTGCTCTACCTCTGAGCTAGGTTTATTTTGAGGCAGGGTCTCGCTAAGTTGCTGAGGCTAGACTTGAACTTGTGATCCTCCGACCTCAGCCTCTTGAGTCACTGGGATGACAAGCACGTGCCACCCACCCAGCCTAGAGAGAGATTTGATAAAGCAAATACAGTAAAATTTTTAAGGCAAACTCCAGGTGGTGGGGATTGGAGTGTCCCTGGCGATATTCTTCAACTCTGTTGCATGTTTGAAGGTTTCCTGAATGCCACATTGGGAAAGGGACTCCTCCGGCAGCTTCTTGTTAAAGGGACACAGTGTCACCAACAGTCAGGGGTGTTTCTACAAACCACGGGTAAAGCCTTATTCATTTATAAAAGCTAATGTGTGTCTAACTTTTTTGACCACCTTTTTACAAGATTCTTCCTCCCCACATGCGCGCTACTGCTTAGCTGCCACCAGATCAAAATGTGAAGGATCCCCACTGTCCTAAGGCCCCCAAGCCCTGCAGTCAGTGTGTGGGCCCTGGCCCCTGGCAGCTCTTCTGCCCATCACTGTCCACTGGCTGCCTGCTCTGACCCTCATGTCCACAGGGTCATGTGGGATACATCTCTGGCGTTTTGGGTTGGTTATCCTGTCTGTGAATTCCTTTGTATTTTTTTTAAGAATTCTTTTTAAATTTTATTTTATATATCTTTATTTTTATTTTTTTAATGTCGTGTTGAGGATCTAACTCAGCGCCCCAGGCGAGTGCGCTACTGCTTGAGCCACATCCCCAGCCCCTCCTTTGTATTTTTGGATAGATCTGGATTTCAATCAAGCATTTGGAATATAGTAAAACCAACCGGGTGCAGTGGCACACACCTTTCTTCCCAGCAGCTTGGGAGGCTGAGGCAGGAGGATCACAACTTCAAGGCCAGCCTCAGCAACTTATTAAGGCCCTAAGCAACTCAGTGAGACCCTGTCTCTAAATAAAATACAAAAAAGGGCTGGGGGTGTGGCTCAGCGTTAAGCACCCCTGGGTTTATCCCCTGGGTCCAAAAAAGTAAATAAAAAAGAATAAAACTTTAAGTGAACCTCAGAACAGAAGCAGGCATCTGCACATCAGAATGGCAGCCTTCTCATTTCTACTCATTACTAAAACCACTTTGCATATACACCAGGCCATCTATTCCCCTAGAAAGTGGCTTTTCCAGCTAAATGGAATTTGGCATTCTCAGGATCCGGCTCATAGTCTAGCGGAGGGCGGGAGAGCCGCGGATCCAGGAGGCAGGCTGGTTAGTCCACGCTCAGCGCTGGCCCCAGGGGTCCTTGGTTGCTGGTGTCTGTGCTGGGCCTGTGCTGGGCCTGTGCCCTTGTGAGGTATTTCATCCCTAAGACACGAGGGACAAGGGCCGGGAACTGAGCTAATTAAAGCCCCGGGCCAGCTGCACTCCAGAAAGTAAAAAGTCACAGCCAACATTTCATGAGAATATCTTCTAGCAAGATCCCACTTCCCGGGGAGAGCCTGGCAGGCCCGAGGGAAATCAGAGTCCACGGTGTAAAATGGATTTTAGCTGAAAACCGAGGGGTGGAGGCTGTTGGAGCCCCGGGGGGGGGGGGGGGGGTGCGGGGGTGGACCCAGCTGCTTGGACAGGGGCGCAGCCTGAGCCTGGGCGGGGCGGAGCTCCGCGCTCACCGTTCATGAGGTCGAGGATGAAGCAGAGCTTATCCGGGGTGTGGAAGGCGTAGGTCATGCACACGATGAAAGGGCAGTCCTGCGGGAGAGCACAGGCTGGTGAGCAGAGCATGGCCGGTCCACCGCCCGCCCCGGCCCCAGAGGAGAGGTCAGCGAAGGCCCAGGAGAGACGCAGCTGGAGCCCTACCCACCCAGGGGACCCGAGCCTCCTGCGCCCCCAGTGCGCTCCCAACGCGTCCCCAGTGCGCCCCCAGTGCGCCTCCAACGCGCCCCCAGTGCGCCCCCAGTGCGCCCCCAACGCGTCCCCAGTGCGTCCCCAGTGCGCCCCCAACGCGCCCCCAGTGCGCCTCCAACGCACCCCCAGTGCGCCCCCAGTGTGCCGTGACCACGCTGATCATCCCTCATCAAAGTCCGGAGTCTGCAGAAAAAAAAATATCTGCCCCGCCAGCCGCCGTTGTGCTGGCCAGTGTTTAGGCTCCAGTCACTCAGGGCCCCGCATCCACCTCTGCTTCTACAATTGGAGAAGTGTCTGACAGGAAGGAATGGCGTCGGTGCTACTGTTCAGAAGCACTGAGAATAAAACAGAGCCCTTCTGAATGTGGAAAAATAGACCGTGGTCAGGGACTGGACCGCTCAACTGGAAACACATTCAACTATCCCCTAATGAATCTGTGGATTCCAGGTGACCTTCATCCCGAGGAACACTGACAAGCTGATTCCAAAATCCATGGAAACATAAACTGTCAAGAAAAGTCCAGACACTTGAAAAACAGCAGACCTGGGAAGTGGCAGTGCAGAGGTCAAGGCCTGATGAAGCACCAGGAATTCAGACAGGGTGGCACTGCCCAAGGACATGGAGACCAGTAGAGCAGAGCAGAATCCTCAAGAGGACCCACTCAGAGATGGTCACGTGGGTCCTGATCAAGGTGACTCAAAGGGGCAGGACGAAGGCTGGCCTTTTCAGTGGTGGTGCTGGGGCAGCTGAAATCTGTGCAGGCTGTGTCCCCCCACCCCCACCACCACACACTAACTCCATCCCCCACAATGTCAGTCTACATGGGAAAGATAAGGCAAAAAGCTTCTTCAAGAAAACACAGGGTATCTTTGATCCTAGGGTAAAGATTTCTTAGGCCACAAAAAGTGCTAAATATCAATAAACTGCACTTGTCATAAAATTAGGAGCTTCTGTGCATCAGAATACACCATGAGAAAAGAGCCAAGCCACAGAATGGGAGAAGACCCTGGTAAATATGCACATGCACCACAGACCCATGTCTAGAATATATGACGCACTCTTAGAAATCAATAAAGAGAAAGACAAAAGAAAAATGGCAAAAATACAATGTAATTAATTTGGCATTTCACATTAGAGAGTACTAAATGTCCCCAAGCCTCTGCATAGACACTGACGCTGGGGACTCTCCAGGGAAATTCAAATTAAAACCATATGCTAGCACCAAACCCCACAGGAAGCACTAAACATAATGAGCAAGCATGACAGGTGTCGGGAAGGTACGGAGCGAGTGGGATTTCCACACGGGCTGCTGGGAGTGCAGAATCAGAAGGTGGCTTCAGCAGGCCCCTGGGCGGTATTTACCAAGGCTGAGCATCACCTGCAAATGCCCTGACCAGCTGATTCCACTCCAAAGTAGACACTTGGAGCAGCCTGCACTTAGGAGCTCCAAGTCACCTGCCCAAGAATGTTCAAATATCCAGGCCAGGAAATGCCTCAGATGTCCATCAGCACAGAATGGATAAGTCAGGGTGGTGTCTTCATGCAGCAGAGCGCTGTGGAGCAAGGGTCCGCAGACATTTTCTGCAGAGGGCTGGACAGTTAACATTTTAGGGTGAGCAGGTCACAAGTAGTCTCTGTCATCGTATTCTTCTGGCATGTGACACAGACACATCTCACACATGACACTGAGTGAGAGAACCACACACCGAGGGGCACATTTTTCAGCATCAACAGAGCTGAGTCACCGTGTTGGAGATCTGGAGGGCAGTGGACTTGGGCGTGGCGTCAGGGACTGGCAGAGCGGCGAAAAGGCGTCTGGAACACAGGTGACTTCTCTCCTGTCCTGGGTGCTGGACACTCGAGTTTTCTTGGAAAAGCACGCCAGTGCTCCCTAATCTATCCAGATCCTTGGCATACAGAGTGTAATCACTCCTGAAGTGATTTGAGTTTTAAATGGCAGAGACTATTTATATCCACTTTCTTAACAGACACAGCATATTATTAAATTCCAAATGAAATGTTCGAGTTCCCACAAAATAATTGGTAAACAGAATTTGCACTGTGAAGACGTCTACAGAAGGGCATTTGGGTAAGTCTGAGTTACCACATTCCTGGGTGCTAAAGACTCGGGCACTTGAACTCAATTTCCATGAATGTTCCGGAGAAAATCACTCCAGGGTGAACTGGGAAGTTCACTTTGTTGGCCCAGTTTCCCTCAGAGTTCTCTTGAGAGGGTGTCCGTCTTCTGATTTTAAGACTTATTCCACGCTAGGTAGAGTTGTCTCTCCGCGGGAACCCGGGGGGCCTTTCCGCGGCCTGTCCTACCTAGAGCCCACCTCTGTCCCTCCGTGCCTTTCCGTGGCCTCCTGCAGATGGCTGCCCTTCTACGATAGGTATGGCACTTCCTGCTCCCAGGCATGCCCACGTGCTCTGCTCTGCTCTCACAGCAATCCAGCTGCAGAGCAGAGAAGGGGGGACCCAGAGCCTGGTAAAGCCAGGGTCTTCCCCGCTCCAGCTGGAGCTGCACCCGCATCACCAGGGGGACACATGGGCTTTCCGGGGGGAGTTCTCAACCTGATGGCATATGGCCCCTCCAATGCAGGGCCTGAGACAAGGGCAGAAGGTCAAAGTCTCTGAAGAGTGACTAAGATGGGCGTGAGTTTTAGAGCTAGAAGCAGAGGCCACTGGACTAGGAAGGAGTCTTGTCTGACCCCTTTATTTTAAAGACAGGAAGCCAGGGCCCCTAAAAGGCAGAGGACTTGCCTGAGGTCAGAGAAACTTGGCAGCCAGCCAGGGTGCCAGCCCCCTCCAGGGTTCCCGTCTGTGCCCCACTCCTCAGGAGGAAGCCTCCTTACAGCTCCCCCGAGCCCCCCTTTCAACCAGCCCTCAGCCTGGACCTTCCCAGTCTCCGCCAAACTCAAACACAGTCACCCAAGAGCACATCCCTAGGCCGCCCCTGTGCCCTCACCTGCCTCCTGGGGACCCAAGGCTGCCATGTCCACCCTCACCACTGCAGGTGCGTTGCCTGGTTCTCAGACATGCACATTTCCCTCCTCCCATGGGAACAGGGGGAAGCTAACTGGAAGGCTGATTCCCACCGCCTCGTTAGGGGGAGGAGGGGGGCTGTGCTCATGCAAAACGGGGAGCAGAGGGGGACCAAACCCAAGGGCAAATGGCACGTGCCAACGCAGCACAGGCCCCACCAGGACACCCTGGGCACAGCTGCCCAGGGCTCTGCCCCACAGGGTGGATTTCAGCTGAGCATTACCAAAAGTTCACAAAAGTGGTCTCTGACTGTGGAAATGCCATCCCCTATGGCTTTACTCGGACTCTGAAGGTGACATCATATCTCTATGAATTCAAAAAAACAGCGATACAGCTTAATATTTGAATAAAAATATAAATAATTCTTTTGAATTAGCTCAAAGCAGCGGCCCCGTATGACCCCATTTTTAAATTGATTCCCTTAAGGTCAGACCAGGGAGGAATCAGTCCACTTCTTAACCAGATTCGCCCTCATCTGAATATAATAAATATTAAAATGCTACATGAACACCGTCCTCAACGTTTCTCCCACATCAAAACGTTTCCCCAGAGGCTTCCTTGAGATAAATATCCCTGGCTTGGAGATAGCTCATTAAAAACGAGTATTTTAATAACTACTGAAAATCTGCAGCGGCTGTGTGCACGTTTGAAACTTAAGACACAGATAAGGCCCACAGCAACCAGGGAGCTCGCTCCGCACACACCCACCCAGTGGGGTGCTCACACACGCCAGGTGAGTCTGATTGACGCCCCTATATTGGAAGAGAGAGCAGGCGGTGAGGAGCTGCTGTGAGCCATGGAGCTCTGGTGGCTAGGGTTCAGCGGGACCCGGCTGCTCCTTTGCTCCAGGAACAGGCCTTCTAGAGCACGCAACGCTCTTGCTGGAAGAATGGGACCCACCATACAGTCAGCCCAGGCGATAAGCAAAGACCTTTCACCCACAAAGCGCTGGTAGGAAGGAGCTCTGGCCCTGCGTCCAGAGCCTTCAGGCAAAGAAACGAAGCCCATGGGTCTCAGGTTCACAGCTCCCTGGGCGAAGGGGATTCTTTGATCAGCCACTAGAGTCTGACTCTTCCACATCCTTCTGGTGAGGCTGCCTGTGCATGAAGCCCCCACGTGTCCCTGAGTATACACTGGCTGGCTGGGCTGGGTGTCTGACATTAACTTCACGGGTGGGCTACACAGAGGACTCTGGCCCACGCCCTCTGCCTGCTCCCCTCCCCACAGCCAGGTCCAGGCTAGTGGACACGTGCACACACAGGCTGCCGGGGAGGCTTTCCTGGATGTGTCCTCGGACACAGTGGCGTCTTTACACAGAATTAAAGCCAAAGGTGGGAGGGGGGGAGTATTGTGTATGTTGGTTTCTTTGCACTGTGATGGGGGCCAGGGCCTGTGCGTCCAGACAAGTGCTCTGCCACTGAAAGCCAAGGTTTCATTTTATTTATTTATTTATTTACTTACTTACTTACTTATTTTGGTTCTGGAAATGTAACCCAGGGGTGCTTAACCACTGAGCCACGTCCCCAGCCTTTTTTCCTTCTTTATTTACTTTTCTAAATTTGAGTAGGGCCTCGCTAAGTTGCTGACACTGGCCTCGAACTTGGGATCCTCCTGCCTCAGCCTCCCAAGCCACTGGGATGACAGGCCTGCACCACCACGCCTGGCAAAGCCAAGGTCTTGATGGATGACAACCCAGTTCACACAAAGCCGTCAGAATGGGAAGCTGCTTTGGAAATAAAGACAATACTGGGTGAGAGATCATTTCCGCAAGCGTGGTGCTAAAAACGAGCCTGGCATATTAATAAAATATGAAATGGGGGAGAGTGCTGTGGGGCGGACGTGACCACGGCCCTGGCGGTGAAGCAGCTGACTGTGGGGGACGTGAAGTCGCCTCTGGAGGCATCACACGCGGCCCAGGGCCCATCCTCAGGCTCCGCCAGCCCCCTCTGATTTGCTGGTGGAGGTGGGAGCCCCTCCCTGGCTGCTCCTGGGTCAGTCATTTTACTATATTCAAGTGATTTTTTTCTTTCACGATTATTCTCCGCCATCTCAGCTCCTATCCTCTGTGTCGCAGGAAATCACGGACACATGAACAGGTGGCCCCATGAGGTGTCCCGTGAGCTCTGGGAAGGCTGTCACCCCTCCTGACTGCCACGCTCAGGACCACCCCCCCCAGGCCTCATCCCGCCCCACGATCAGACGGAGGAGACAAGTGGTCCTGACACAGGACAGACAGACAGATGTTGAGGCAACCCAGGACGAGGGACACTTACTCCTGTACTGACGAGGGACAGCATGATCCGCTCATTCAGGGCCAGCGTCTCTCCCTGCTTCATCTTGATGCGCTTCTTATCCAGGCATTTCATGGCGTACCTGGAAACACAGACCCTGAGTCAGCCACGCGAGTGCCTCTGACTGCCACCCGCAGGCCACAGAGGGCTTCCGAAGACCTGGGCAATGTGTACGAGGGGGAGGGGAACAGCCTGGGGTCCCAGGAGGACTGTTAACTCTGCATGTGGGGCGGGGGATCCAGCAAGACACGCCATCGCCCCAGGGACCGAAGTCCCCGCTCACTAATGCATAACGTAGAGGAATAGGGATAAAGTCTGTGCGTTGCTCCCCCTACTATGGGGCCAGGCTGGCGGTGTGCGTGTGGTGTTTCACCAGGCAGGGATTATGAATTCATCAGTGGCCAGGATTTTTTGGGGAGGGGCAGGGGTTTTGGGGATTGAACCCAGGGGCACTCGACCACTGAGCCCCATCCCAGCCCTACTGTGTACTTTACTTAGAGACAGGGTCTCCCTGAGTTGCTCAGGGCCTCGCTGTGGCTGAGGCTGGCTTTGAACTTGTGATCCTCCTGCCTCAGCCTCCCGAACTGCTGGGGTGACACTCATGCGCCACTGCACCAGGAGTGGCCAGGTTTTGATGAGGGTGCGCAGAGGACTGAACCTTTGTGTGTGGCTGTGGGTTTCCCGCTGGTGGTCTAGACCATGGGGCTCGAGTGCGAGTGCTCCTGTGGGCTGGGGCCCAGAAGACCCCCGTGTCTGGCTGATCAAGCTCATGGCGGTGGAGTGAAAGGCTCCAGGCTGGTGCTCGGGTCCCCTCCCCAGGCGTCTCGGGAGGAATCCACTCACTGATGTGCTCCATTACGGGGGGAACACTGGGGACACTTGGAGTGGTGTGTTCTTTAAATGGTTCACGTTCACGAAGGGAGTTCTCCAACGCCTCACTCCGTGTCGGCGGCCACCCTCTGCTGGGGTCCCCGTCTGCTGCAGAGGGGGGCAGCCGCTGGGGCAGCCGCGGGCCCAGCATGCCCAGGCCCTGGCCACGGTGTGAGCCCCTGCCCTCGGGGTTTCTTGGGGGTTAACTGAAATAATTATTCAGGACAAAGAGATCAAGTGGAATAATCTGCTTGTGTGACATTGAGTGACTTAGGAGAGATGCTAACTACTCCACACGCTGCTGCGAGGAAACAAGACCAACGCCACTGAATGAAACTAGCAAGTGACAAATGGCACATGTCAGGTAGGACCCAAAGTCCTCGGGGCAGCACGGAGCAGGGAGGAACCGCATTGGATTCTCTTGACAAGCCACTGCCGTTTGCCGCCTTCACAGGCCAGGGTCTGGAGGCACAGAGGCCACAAACTGTGGACCTGACCCTGCTCTCCTGGTGCAACCCGGGACCCTCCCCTGGACTTCCAACTTGGGGTGCCAGTTCACCACTCAGTGTCCCAAGGCAGGAAGGTGGCCGGGGACACAAACTAGTGAAGGGAAATCCAAGTCCCAAATCATGAAGAGCGTAGCAACCGTGGAACCCGCGTGGTGACAGGAAGGGTGGCCTGGCAGAGCTGCTGGCAGCGGTCACAGGAAGAGCTGGGCAGGGCTGTGGACAACTTGTGGGCTGTGTCGAGGGCAAGGGGGAGGTGGGTGCCGAATGAGGTGACCTCCAGTGCTCCTTCTGGTTTCTTTGTTTTTTTGGTACTGGGGATTGAACTCGGGGGCCCTTGACCCCTGAGCCCCATCCCCAGCCCTGTTCTGTGTTTTATTTAGAGACAGGGTCTCCCTGAGCTGCTCAGGGCCTTGATAAGTTGCTGAGGCTGGTTTTGTGATCCTCCTGCGTCAGCCTCCTGAGCCGCTGGGATTATAAACCTGTGCCACCGCACCCAGCCCTTCTGGCCCTGACTCGGCTCCACCTGGCCCGAGGCTCCCATGTGCCACCCTCCTAGGCCAGCCTGTGCCACTCTTCTCTGCTTCAGAAACGCGCTCCTGTCTGATGACAAACATTCCCCACCCTTCACTCCCCCAGGCCCTTCTGCTGGCTCGCACGCCCTCCCCAGGGACAAGGTTCTGAGGGCAGGGAGGAGCCCCGATTGCCGCCCATCCTCAGCAGGGCTCCCCCTCTCCACTCCAAACTGCCCAGCCACCGTGGCTCTTGATGCGCTGGGCCACCCCACACTGGGTCTCTCACTGGGCCATCTTACGGGGCTGAAGAGAGGCGGCTCCTTCTCCATCTCTGGGCCCGGCTCATCTTCCCCGGCCTGACCCCTGGGGGGCGCTCTGCACGTCCCATGAGCCCCAGGGCGGGGTGGCCAGGCTTCCTGTTCTCATTCTTGCTGCTCAACAAGGTACAACCTGGCTCCTCTGCCATCCATCACTCAGGAAGGGGACCATGGCGACCCTATTTCTATATAGAGATTCCTTTTGTCCCAAGCATAGAATTTTCTTAATAGTTCTGGTGGACAGAGCACTAATCTCTGGGGCATATAAAGAACTCAGAAAGCTCAGCACCAAAAAAACAAATAACCCAATCAATAAATGGGCCAAGGACCTGAACAGACACTTCTCAGAAGATGATGTACAATCAATCAACAAATATATGAAAAAATGCTCAACATCTCTAGTAATTAGAGAAATGCAAATCAAAACTACTCTAAGATACCATCTCACTCCAGTCAGAATGGCAGCTATTATGGAGACCAACAACAATAAGTGTTGGTGAGGATGTGGGGAAAAGGCACACTCATACACTGCTGGGGAGACTGCAAAGTGGTGCAGCCAATATGGAAAGCAGTATGGAGATTCCTTGGAAATCTGGGAAAGGAACCCCATTTGACGTAGCTAGCCCTCTCCTCAGTCTCTACCCAAAGGACTTAAAAACAGCATACTACAGGGACATAGCCACATTAATGTTTATAGCAGCACAATTCACAATAGCTGAACTGTGGAGCCATCCTAGATGCCCTTCAGTGGATGAGTGGATAAAAAAAATGTGGCATACATACACAATGGAATATTACTCAGCAATAAAAGAGAATAAAATCCTGGCATTTGCAGGTAAATGGATGGAGTTGGAAAAGATAATGCTAAGTGAAGTGATCCAATCCCCCAAAAAACAAATTCCAAATGTTTTCTCTGATATAAGGAGGCTGACTCATAGTGGGGTAGGGAAGGGGAACATGGATAGAGCAGAGGGGAGGGAGGGAAAGGGGGGAGGCAGGGGATTAGCAATGATGGTGGAATGTGATTAACATCATTATCCAACGTACATTATGAAGACACCCAATTTAAAATATAAAAAATATATAAAATCAACCTACTTTATATACAAACAGAGATATGAATAATTATGGTATATGTGTGTAATAAGAATTGTAATGCAAAAAAAAAAAAACAAGTACACCTATAAAGACATGAATTGGCGTGAACCTACTTTATACAAAGATATGAAAACTTGTGCTCTATGTGTGTAATAAGAATCGTAATGCATTCCGCTGTTGTGTATTTAAAAAAAAATAAAATCGATAATAAAAATAAATAAATAAATAAATTCATTTTTTCTGTGCCAAAAAAAAAAAAATAGTTCTGGTGAGATATGGGGAGACGGAAGGCTTACATTTTTCCAGTGTCCGCTTTCCTGCATCCGTACACTTCCCCAAATCCTCCCCGGCCGATGATCCTATGTACACTGAAGTCGTTCATGGTCAACTGTGAAGTCGGAGCACAGGGTGACAAGGTGAGATGGGTAAACGTAAGTCGGGGTCTAATGCGGGAGCCCCTGCCCTCCGCGGTGGTCCCTAAGCTGAAGGATGCAGTGCACAGGGTGAGACTGTCCCCGACTGCTCCAGGCCACCTCCGAGGAGCAGCAGGCTCCCACTGGAGGCCAGAGGGAAGAGGCCGCTGTGGGCGGCCTCAGAGGGCAGCACACTGACCCGCGTGTGGCCATCCTAGTGGAACCTCCCACCCTGGAGCCGGAGCCCGGGGAACGCCCAAGGGCGCTGAGCCGCGGTGGCAGGAGGGACACCTGTGTTCAGAGCAGGGGCCACGAGCTGCTGTGGGTCCCCTCAGGGAAGCGAGGGGCTCCTGCGGGGCTGGCCAGCCCCAGGCTCACACAGGCTCCTCATGGCCCAGCACAGTCCCTGTCACAGGCGTCCCCACTGCAGGAGCCTCAGCGGCGGCCAAGCGCGAGAGCAGAAAGAGCATCCTGCGCTCTGGGTGAGGGACTGAGGGCACAGGCAACCCGCGCACTTAAGAATCCTGGCCAATTCAGGGTCCCTGAGGGTCCCCCCAGCCCTCGGGATGTCACACCCGCGTCCCGCCAGGGTCCCCAGGTCAGCCGGGGAGCAGGGGCTGTGCGAAATGTGTGTCACTTCTTGCTTTTTAAATCCTGCCAGGGAACAGGACGTAAAGGGGAAGCTACAAAAACAAAACAACAAAAAAATCCCGCTTCCACTGCGCTGTCCAAGGAAAAATCTTAAAAAAAAAAAGAAAAAAATCCAGTCCACTCCTTGGCCCCGTTCGACGGCCCACGGATGAGAGAACCTGAGGGGCTTGAAGGCCCTGCACCGTGGAGGTGACATGAGAGGCCACCTGGACCCACTGCGCGGAGAGCTAGGAGACCCCGGGTGGGGGGCCAGGAGGGCCTGTGCCCAGACCACGTCCCTCCTCCGCGGTGACCGCAAGAGGAAGCCTGCATCTGCAATGACGTCACCGCCTGTGCGCAGGCCCACCTTTTAGTCTTGCATCCCATAATGAGAGAAGGGAAGGGAGCCCCAAGAAGGGAGAGGGACAGGAAGATGGCAGCCGCCTTAGGCAGGAGGTCCGAGTTTTACTACTATTTTTGTCAAAGGGTCAATTACTGCCTAAAAAAAATCCTTTCTTGCGTAAATAAGCACATTCTTCCATGAATATGAGAGAGGCTCCCTGCAGCGGGTGGGGGGGCGGCCTTTCCACACCCCCCGGGAGTGCAGGGCAGCATCTGGTCAGCCGAGCTGCAGGACAGCATCTGGTCAGGCAGCGACCCCTTGGGAGCAGGGCCCAGAAGGAAGTATTTTCTCACGGGAGGGGGGGAAGCCAGGGCAGGGTTTTTATTTAAAGAAGGAAAAAAGAAAAAGATGATACTCACATGAATATTTAATTCTACGTTTTTCCACTGACAAAATCTAGTGAATTTGTCGCTGGAAGAGAATATAAAAATTATTACTGAAAAATTAAATATCAAAACAATTGGATTTATAGCACAATGTCGTAAGATGCACTAGAACGGCACTATTTGGTTAACTTCTGAAATAGCACAAGTTTTTTTTTTTTTGTGTGTGTAGGGGGGTACTAGGGATTGAACTTAGGGGCTTAACCCTGAGCCACATGCCCAGCCTTCTTTATTTTTTATTTTGAGCCAGGGCCTCAGTAAGTTGCTGAGACTGGCCTCCAACTAGTGATCCTCCTGCCTCAGCCTCCCAAGTCACTGGAATTACAGGCATGCACAATCCCACCCAGTGCAAGTTTTCTTCAACAGTTGCTTTCTTTTTTCCACAAAGCCTTCACTGCCATTCATGGCTTTAGTTCACAATTAAAATAAAAGACTCCACGTCTCTCCTTCAATCATCGCAGACTATGATGGGATTTTTATTGGAACAGCACTCTCCAACAGGAAGATAACATGAGCCACATGTAGGATTTTCTATTTTTTCTTTTTTGTGGTGCTGGGGATTGAACCCAGGGCCTTGTGCCTGCGAGGGAAGCACTCTACCAACTGAGCTATATCCCAGCCCTGTGCAATTCAATTTTAATAATTGATATAACCCAGGGCATCAGGACATTACCACTCCAACATGGAATCAACAGGCCACTGCTCATGGGCTCCTCCACATTCTTGTTTGCACACTGCACCTTCAGTGGCTGGTGAGTCTTTTGCATTTTAATTTAGACCAACCACCCTTCAAGTGCCCAGTAGCTGTACGTGGCTAGCTGCTACCTTACTGGACAATGAGCCTCTGAATGACACAAAAAATTAAATAATTTTAAGAGCAACAAACACCTGAGCACAGGTTCCTGTGGGCTGGGCCTACTCACCTCCCTCCTTTCCAGGCCCCCCCATTTCCCAGCTGGGAAGACCAAGGCCGCCCAGGACCCAGTGGCCAAGGTCACACCTGAGAGTGGGCAGAGCCATATCGGAGCCCAGACCCACGGGCCCCAGAGCATCTTCCTCCAAACTCAGTTTGGCTCCCAGAGGTACGAAGAGAAGGGGGCCCTCAGCCCAGGGCCCTGAGATGCTCCCACGACTACCGTCAGCTGCCCGGCCAGTGTCTTCACCCAGGAAGGAGGAAGAGCGCCACCCCACTGCCACCCCACAATGGCGCCCCCAGATTGCTTTTCCTAGCAGGCAGCCACGTGTCTGGAAGGTGTCTGCCAGTCGCTGATTGTGCAAGGGGCGCGAGTGGCTCAGTGGTGGAGCGCTTGCCCCGCAGGCATGAGGCCCTGGTTCCATCCCCAGCACAGCAAAAATGAGGAGATAAATTCACAAATAAATCAGTAAGGACAGGAGAGAAATGACCGCTGGGCTGGCTTCCTGCAGGCAGAGAGTGCTCTGGAGAGGGCTGGGTCTCATCTCTTAGGCTCAATAGAGCAAAAAGGAGAAGAGGGAGGAGCGGGAGACGGAGAAGTCCTTCTGAAGTACAAGTGCAGGCCCCAGCGTCCTCTCAGGAGAACGTGTCAGACAGCCAGGAGCTCGGTCCCTTGGGACTGCCTGGATAGGCCTTTAGCAGTGAGGATCCTTCAGGAATATGGTAACAACCTGATAGTAATATCCACACTAAAAATCAAAACCAGAAGAATTCCTTGCAGGCTGGGGCTGAAGCTCAGGGGCAGAGCACTAGCCTGGCATGTGTGAGGCACTGGGTTCGATTCCCGGCACCACATAGAAATAAACAGATAAAATAAACATCTTGGGTCCATCCACAACTAGAAAAAATATTAAAAAAAAAAAAAAAGAATTCTTTGCCATCCCGTGGCAACTTGTGTCAGCAAATATAAGGTGACCCTTCAGAATGTTCTCTGACCCTTCCAACATCTCTATGAAGCGGTGGATCAGCATGAGGCATCCAAGCTGCCCCTTAGAGCACTGTGTGTGCATAGGGCACAGCCCTGTCTGGGCGTCCCCCAAACCGAGGGACCCACAGCGGGCACGTAAACTCCCTCAGTCTGATGGGCCTGTCCCCCTCTTCTCACAAATACTGGAGATCAGAGCTGGGGAGGGTGGTCTGACACCTTCTGGAACTTGCCTCGGAGGCCTGGCCCACCAGGAAGAGAGAAGCGCACGTCTTGCCCACTCGGCAGGACCTACTGTGAACGCGCCTCTTTGGTGGGTGCAGGTGGCCCCTGGGTGTCCAGGCTCAGCTCGCTCCAGCAGCGAGACCTAAGCACTCATTATTCCTAATGAGTCCCTGGGGCAGAAGGACACGTCATGGCCTCAGCCAGCCAAGTCCTTGCAGATGCCCCCAAAGTGTCTCGGGAAGGCCAAGGTCAAAGACCCAGAAGTGCCTGGTGCAGCTAGGGTGGGGGCCTCCACCAGAAGGGACTGGCCTCCTCAGATCCAGGCCCTTGGTCTCCCCACCCGCCCTCCTCAGGAGGAGGCAGACACAGGCCCTGGGCTAAGGGCTCCCTCTTGCCCACCACCCCACAGAGGTGGGAAATCACCTTGACCAATGGGCCCAAGGACACGTCACCGCATTCTTAGAGGGCAGGTGCTCTTCAAAACCCAAACTTCAAACTCAGGACCTGATGTGGATTTTTTTTTTTTTTTTAATTTGAGAATTCACTAACAGAAATAGAACTAAAAGGTGTATGGATTAATAAAACGACTTCAAAAATGACTTATTTACATCAGACTATAAGCGCTTCCAGACATGCAGTGTGCCTGCTCGGTGACACTCCCCGCAGCTTCAACCAAAGGGCCAACTGGGCGGGAAAAGGACCAGACCATGTATGTCAGCCTGGGAGGGAAGGGTCGGTCACCAGGCTGAGTGACAAGTCACCAGGGAGAAGCCTCCTGCCACTTAATGACCTTCCCAGACTTTCCCTGCTTCCCGGGGTCACATCAGAGCAAGGCTGATCCAACAGGAGGAAAAGGGCGCTCTCAGAAGCACCTGCTGTGGAGATGGCGGGACGAGGCGGCCACCCAGCCGGATGCGCCCCAGGCCTGCGGTTTCCCTGGGCTGCGTCCTGGTCAAGTTTCTGCTGCTACTCAGAGGAGGGCCCTCGTTTGGAAGAACGACTCTACTCCGGGCAAATTATCTCCAAACCCCAGTGGACTCACAACACAGCTATGTTTTTAAATTGCTTTAGTTCTCCGAGGGTGGGGAGAAGAAGACTGTAAGGAAGTAGCCCTTGTTCTCAGGGAGCGATTTCTGAGCAGCTGCACGGCGGCTCCCGCCGTGAGACACCATCGTCATGGCCACTGCGTGGAAACTAGCCGGGCTTACGGAGGGAAGGGCGGTCAGTGTGAATGCAGGTTCGGTTTTAGAAAGTCCAATGCCAAGAGCACGTTTTCACAGAGGCCTGCTCAAAACACTGCAGCTGGCTGGGAGGGGGCTGGAAAGGCGGAGGAGACGCACATTCTTAGGACAAACTCCAGAATTCTATGACACACACACGCTACAGCTTGCACTCAAGAGCTGGGACCCCTCAAAGGGACCCATCTTCCGGGGATGCCAACGATGTACAGGATCACAAACCCCATCACCTAGCCCTGAAGAGAATCAAGCCCAGGCACGCCCCACTGGGGGTACGCCTCATTCTGGGGTGCGTCTCCAGAACCCAACAAATCAACCCAGTAAGCTACAGGCACACTTGCATTAGCAAGGATGCCTGAGAGGACAGTTTTAAACCCGAGGTCCCCTGCTCTATTTAAAGTTCAGGATATGTTGCAGCTAAAGACCTGAAACTCAAAGGGACGTGTAGCTACACACACCTCCTAATTAGGGTATAAAATACTGAAGAAACAGACGAACAGCCTGGCACATCGGTCACAGCAACAAACACCTGTTGGATGAATGAATTAACACATTTAAAAAAAAATCTTTTTTTGCAGTGCTGGGGATGGAACCCAGGGCCTTGCACACGCTCTGCCACTGAGCATGGCCCAGCCGCGTCTCACACATTTAAGGACAGCACAGACAGAGTAGAGTAGCGCCCTTACGATACTGGATTCCTATATATACATAAAGTTTCATACCTTTCCAGAAATTTTTGAAAAATGTCTCCTCGAAGACTTTCGCAGATCTCTTCTATGTAAGGCTGGAAAGGACGGAGAAGAAATGCCACACTGTGAATGGGAATGGACCAGAGGCAGACAGTGAGCCCCAGACAGGGCCAGGCCCCAGGGCGCACTCCCGGGGTGCTGCTCGTCCAGGACGGACACACAGACAGCACGGCTTATACCACAGCAGCTCCCCCGGAGCCCACCAGGACAGGGCAGGCCTGCAACTTGGCCCCTGTGTCCCTACTGCCTCGTGTGGCGCGTGGCCAGCAGCGGACCCTTCCTAAGTGACAGGGACTAGCTGGGTGGACGTCACTTAGAAGAGTTTGGTGGTGGCTGATGTTCCTCTGTCGCCATCTTGAAATTCCTGATAACTTTTGAACGACGGGGTCATTTTGGACGGGCCTGTGAGTTACGTAGCACGTCTTGCAGAATGCTTCTGTAATCTGCTTGAACACTGAGTCGTCACAGCTCAGAGCGAACAGAGCCACAGAGTTCAGTGACCTCATCCGGTTGTGTTAGCGATGGGCTTTCGACCCCTCGGAATGACAGAGCTAAAGGGAACCAGGAGGGAGAACCAACCCGCCCCTCTGGCTGTCGGAGGCTCCAGGACGGGGGGTGGGGGGTGCATTCCCAAGGCCTCCAGCAAGTTCATGGCTGAGCAGGGTGACAGCCAGGGCTGGGACAGCTGTGATCTACTCCAATCCTGTGCCCTTGGCACACTGTGAAATAAACAGCACAGACTTTTCTGTTTCGTGGATGAACTTCAAGTCTCAGGAACAAGAAATGACCAAGGGCCCCCTTCACAGTTCAAAAGAGTCAGCTAGGTCTTTGGGGGAATCTTGACACCTGAACCTGTGGACCAAGACAAGACTCAGCACTGCCCGGGTCTTCCCAGAGCGCCCTGGAGGCTGAGCAGAGACAGGGAGCGCATGGCCGCATGCCTCCGCGGGGTAGGAGAGCCACCGTGGCGGGCCGGCCTGGCTGCCAGCCCCGAGCTCTCCAGGGAGCCCCCCTGCGCTGACATGGGAGGCTGTGCTGGGCAGGGGACGCGGGCGAGGACGGGCCACCGCTGTTCTCAGACTGACCCCTGAAACCACACGGACTGTGTTCTCCTCGGTGAAGCATCTCTGAGTCCTTTCCAGCACCGAAAGCCCCCAGGGACACGTCTACGTGCGACCTCCATCTCAGCTGAGCCCTTCAAGTCCCAGGAGGCCCCAGAGGCTCCCAGACAGAGCAGGACCCAGAGCTGGGACACTCCAGCCACCGCGGGCTTCTAGTCACAGGAACACTGGCCAGTTGGCACTCTGCTTTCTTATTCCACCAACTTCCCACCCTTTCCATCAACCCTGTGAAAGCCACCACCCTGCTGCAGAAGGGGCCGCCGGACAGCCGGGCAGCGGGGCAGGAGCCTTGTCCAGCTGCCAGCAACTGCGCGACTCCCTGGTCCTCAGCTCCGGGCATCTGGGGAAGGTGAGTCACCTCTGCTTTGCGAGGCCACCGTGAGAACTGAGTAAAACCAAGACCCTTGCCAAGAGCACGGGGCCTGGCACGTCTCAGACGCATGAACACCAGCCAGGACCCCTCCCGGCTGCTGCCACCCAACATTCCTCTGTGACACTCATCTCTACAGTCATTTTCATGGACAAAGGGAACTTGATAAAAAGCATTTTGAAATGACTTTCGGAACATTTTTGTGTAACGTGAACTTCCACGCACATGATGGGCGGGTGCACATCTGTAAACGGGATGCCCAAATGTCACCTTTGTCTACGCTCCACCGCCACGCTCTGATCGACACGATTGAATGAATGCAATGTCCCCTTTACCTGTGGAATGGGAACGCCACCTGTCACATCAGCTTCACCAGAACACTCGTCCGTTTTTAGTGAATCCAACAAATTAGTAAAGTGTTGTAAAAAAGACAGGCTGAAGAAAAGCTTGTAAATGAGTGTCCCTGCGGGTATCAAAGGAACCCAGGTGACCTTCCTATCTCACCTGGACAAGCTGGCTCCAACACGGTTTGTGCCACAGGAAAAGGTAAAACCTGGATGAAAAGCCCGGTGCTGTGGCTAGGCCACGGCTTGAGAGTGTCCCCAGGGGTCACTGGCTGGAACCTGGTCCTCCATGTGGGATGGGAAATCGATGGACCTGGGCAGGCAAGGTCACAGGCACTGCCCTCTGGGGGCACTCAGGCAGTTCTGGGGGGCTCTGGTCAGTTCCCCCGAGAGGTGCCATGGGAAGCAGCCCCCCTCCCCTCCTGTCCTGCCCTGTGCTCTCTCCCTCCTGCACCCCTCCCTGCCGTGATGCCACACGTCTGGTGAGACACAGCCATGAGGGCCACCAGGGGCTGCTGACGGGGTGTCCGGTCTTGGATTTCTGGCCTCTAATCTAACCACCAAGTTAAACCAACTTCTTTTTCTTCGTGAATTAGGCAGGTTCAGGTGTTTCAGGGGTTACGGGGACCGATGACAGGCTCTGTGGGAAGGCACAGCGGAGCCCCCACCTCGGGACTACAGAGCTGTCTGCGGCAGAGTCGTCTGAAGACTGAGACTCTGACAGGAACCGCCTCGGAGACGGCACAGAGCAGACACACAGACCTACGGGGCAGATGCCGCAGGACCTGGTCCTAGCTGGCATTTGGGGGGAATTGTGGGCAGGCCCAGGGGAAAAGTGACCTTTCCCAGAATCTTCAAGACCCCTGAGAGACAGCCTGGC
Organism: Callospermophilus lateralis; assembly: GCF_048772815.1. Taxonomy (NCBI): domain Eukaryota; kingdom Metazoa; phylum Chordata; class Mammalia; order Rodentia; family Sciuridae; genus Callospermophilus; species Callospermophilus lateralis. The sequence continues at coordinate 114,356,091 of NC_135305.1, read as the reverse complement.
CACCTCCCCTCACAGACGGGGAAACAGGAGCAGGTGGTTGCAGACCTGGGGCCGAAACCCAGCCCACTCACCAGTTCCAGAACCTGAGCTTGGACCCCCTGGCGCGTGCACACAGCGCCTACCTTTTGTGAAAGGGACGTCTAATTATTTTGACTGAAGGAGGACACCCAATTTGTTACTGTCTGCATGCTCTAAGGGCCACATTAATGTTTTCTCTGTAGAATAATCAACTTCATTTTGAATGAATAAATCCTATCAAAGGGTGACAAATCAAACATCAAGTTACCTCATTGTAACTGAAACATCCAAGAAAAGGAAAAAATATTTTCATTTATGAAAATCATCACTTCTTTCATTTATTATAATTCATAGAAATATAAAAATACATTATACACTTGAGAACTGGACTGTTTTTGCAAACCACCTGCCACCTCTGTAGGACACACAGGACGCCCAGGCTCTGGGGAGGAGGGGCCGCTCCATCCCCACAGCGGTGACACCCAGGCCTAGAGGGGGACCAGTTCCCTAACCTGCTCATCTAACATGGAGCTGTGTGGTGTGTTATGAGTGGCTAAGGGAAAGGACATCCTCAGGTGTGACTCTGGGGTGACCAAGATTCCCCCTTGATTCTTGAAAGCAAATCCTATTAATCAGGAGGGGGATGACTGCGAGGACGGACACCCTGACCATCAGGACATATCTTGTGAAGTCCCTGTCCATCCCAGTCTCAAAATATCAAACATGGAAGAGTTTTCTTCTCCAGTGTCTTATCTGGGTAGATTCCTAGAATGGGATTTTTTTTCCAGGAAGTGCACCCCGCCGGTGGGTGGAGGCACCCACCTCAATGAAAAGGCAAGCGACACTAAGCCCATGGGGCCCAGGAGGACAGGGTCTCGCAGGCTCTCCTCTAGCAGACGCAGGCACACACGCCAAGGCGACGTCACCAAGCCCAACTGCTAAGCGGATCCAGTGCCTTTACCTTGAAGCAGTTCTATCTTACCTGAAAGAGTGTCGCTGTCACTTGCTTCCTGGACAGATGACTCTGTACGTGTTCCACAGCTTGCTTGGAGAATGGCTTTCGAAAAATCAAAGACAGTGATTCTGAATAATCATACGTGAAGGAACCTCGATGGCACACAATACCGCAACAGAGAGTCGAACTCCCCAATCGCTAAGCGACAACCTGTGCGATTACACCAACCTGCGTTCCCCAAACCCTGCGCCCGGCTAGAGGCCGATCAACGCATGCGCGTCCCGGGTGTGCAGGGTTCCCAGAGCCGCGGCAGCACACGGGGGCCTGAGTGCACAGCTACCCCCACGGGAGGTCAAGGTCAGTGGGCTAATGACGGGTCAGGAACAGCACAGCCGCTACACCCACTGGCTGAGTCTCCTTGCTTGCCGATAAGGGACTTCTAAAAACACAAACCCTCTCCTACATCAAACGACACACGGACACTCACCTAAAAATCAAATGCAGCATTACAAAGCCTAGTGACAGTGGCCAGAGTCTCTGAGGTCAGGGGGCTCTGACTGCAGCCACGGCAGGGGGAGCTGGGCAAGTGGAGCTCCCACTGGTGGGAACCACAGACAGCAGCCCCCCAAACTTTACCTGCGTCTTCTGCAACAATGCTCAGTGAGAACAGCTTTAAAAAGCACCTCCTGGGGCTGAAAACCCCGCTAGCCACGGAAAACCAAGTTCACGCGGCTTCCCAAGAACATCTGGCCTTCACTGGGGCTCAGTTCCAGGAGCAGCAAGGCATGGGCCGGAGATTCAGCTCCTACTCAGAAATTCGCAAAGAGCAAGGCCACGTGGGCCGCCGGAGAGGCCACCTGCAGCCAAGCTCTTCCAGGTCTGGACCAGCTCCCTGCAGCAGGCTGGAGCAGATCCGTGTCAGGGCAGGGCTGTGCAAGGGGCTTCCTGCCCTGACCACACGCTGGGAGCCTGGGCCTCCAGACAGGTCAGCCTCTGGCCACATGGGGCTGTGGGCACCTGAAATGTGACTCAGGAGGAAGTGATGAATCAAATTCTTGATCCCATCTGATTTTAAATAATTTTAACAAATTCAAACAGCCGCACATGGCCAGTGGCTACTATACTGAATGGGGGAAGCCAGGACTGTCAGTCTATCCCTTTAAAAAAGGTTTTTTTTTGGGGGGGTGGGTACTAAGGACTGAACTCAGCTGCTGAGTCACATCCCCAGGCATCTTTTAATAAATTTTATTTTAAGACAAGGTCTCACTGAGTTGCTGAAAGTGGCCTCGAATTTGTGATCCTCCTGCCTCAGCCTCCCCAGCCACTGGGATTACAGGCATGCATCACTGTGCCCGGCGCCTAGCAAATTCTCATGAGTAATTATTCCACTTACTTTTGGTGAAATAATTTCCTGAGAACCTAGTTTATCCTAATGGCTGAATTAGATTGCCTATCTTATTTACCAGGAAAACATTTACTCCAACTGTTATTTAACTATTCATGAACATAACTAAGAAAATAATTACAATTCTCCTTGTTAATTCACTGAAGCCATTTAAGATTTATGTTTTCAATATTTGATTAGCTTACTTATGAAAGGATAGTGCAATTAAAAATAATAAAGCCAAATCTTCTCTGGAAAGTTTGGAATCGAGACTTTTCTTCAATTAATATGAACTAGTGATTTTAGTTCTTCAGTTTTTTGCAGAGCAAGAATTGCTTTTGGGAACATCCTCAGGCAATGCGTGGATCTTCCAGGGGGCAGACTACAGAACACAGGCATTGGGCTCTTTTTTTTTGGTACCAAGGATTGAACTCAGGGGCCCTCAACCCCTGAGCCCCATCCCCAGCCCTGTTTTGCTTTTTATTTAGAGACAGGGTCTCACTGAGTTGCTTAGGGCCTCCCTGTTGCTGAGGCTGGCTTTGAACTCATCATCCTCCTGCCTCAGCCTCCAGAGCCCCTGGGATGACAGGTGGGCAACAACACACTGGCCTGGCCCTGTTGTTCTTAGACTCCACCCACCACTGTCCTCCCTCCCACACTGATCAGAGGGCAGCTCCGAGAGAGCTCGGGGCTTACATGGGAACAGGATAGCAGCTCCTTCATGACGTAGGTGTCATAGATCTGCCGGCTCCTGCACAGACGGTCCTCCTCATTGTCCAGCTTCTCGTACTCTTTGATCTGCATGTTGAAGAGTGGTCAGTGTTAGGGGAGGCTCCTGGACACCTTATCTAATGACATTACCAGCCCAGCAGGAACCCCCTGGGTTCCAGCAAAAGACTGTCCCTGGCCTCACAGGAGACACCTTCTAAAGTCGGAGGGAGGGAGCTGGGACAGTCTGAACTCAGCCAGAAACTCACACAGCGGTTTCTGCTCCACTGTGGACCTCATTGTTGACATGTGGAAGCTCATGCTATCAGGACATGAGCACGGCCAGCTTACAATGACCACATGGAACAAAAGCCACCGCAGGCCGGCCTTGCCAAGTCTCAGCCTGAGCACAAAGAATTCAACTGTGGCTGAAGTTCAGTTCTAGGAGCTGCGATGGAGGTGGTCACTGGGCTGCAGTATTCCACAACCAACAGGGCGAGAGAAATAAATCGCCAGGTTCCTACGTAGAGATTCCTGAAAATCAACTAAGCAAATATTTTAGGAAGGAATTAACCCCTAGATAAGAGCACTGGCTTTCAGCACTATAAAAATATTAACGGAAAGGTCACCTCAAACACTGTATTAGGAAAGGGGACCTGGCCGGTGCCCAGGTAGGCTAGACCGTAAAGCTGGCTTTAGAAACTGTTCCCTCCTGCGGAAGGGGTTCCGGTGGCTTTATCCTGATAACAGAAGGCCCGACAGACTTGCTTCCATTTATTTTGTTCCAGGGATACTTTGAATGCAAAGGACAAGAATGGAACCTGGATGGGACGGAGCTGGGAGAACAGCTGGAGCCAAGACCTTCAACCCAGGGCGGCTGGCACGAAGGCTGACGTTGGGGAAAGGTGTCCCAAGGGCAGTCCGGCCCCACATGGCCTTCCCCAGGACCTGAGCACTTTAGTGCTGGGATGCTACGAGGTGGCTAGCGACTCCTGTGGGCGAGCACAAACCGAAGAGAAGTCACCCACCTTTGTGCCCTACAGATGGGTCTGACAGCCCCGAGATGAAGACCAGTGAGCCCTCTAGGAATTCCAGATACGGACAAGGCTCAGTTCCGGGGCGAGGGGATCCAGGGATGGGATGTGAGTCACTGAGATCCCGCATGACAGCCAGCGGGTCCCCACACCGAGAAATCACTGGGATCGTCCCAATGTCCAGAGAGACCCTCAGTGACACTGATGGCTGCGGTCTACACTTGGGTGGCCGCCTTTACACTGGAAGGCAGCCCCCTTGGAGCAGACAGGAGCCCTGAGGTAGAGGCAGGGAGTCTGGTGGGCCAAGCCCCGTCTAGGACTCTGCAGGTGACACCAGCCCCAGGGCGTGGGCACCACCAGAGGACCCCCGCGCACAGCATGCCAGCTGCAAACTCGCCAGCCACCCGTGACGGCGGCCGGTGCCAGCTCCCCAGCTAAGTGAGCAAGTAAAGGCCTCAGGTCATCGACGCTCTGGTTGTTCTGCTTCGGGCAGGCTCAGGTGCCCTCCAGGATGCCCGATTGCCAAGGCAGCCTACGCTGAACCAAGGCAGAGGGCTCTGCCCTGACATACGGTGGGCCTCAGAGAGAACAGGCCTCCAGGGGGTATCATCCGGGAGCACATGAGTGATGAATGCCAGTCCCCGATCCAGAGGCACCGGGCTGAGCGAGAGACCCAGCCGGGGGGTCGCCGTAGGTCCTGACTGTACGGACCACTCGGGTTCCCTGGGCAGACCGTGCTCTGAACCCAGGACTCTTTCCCTAGAACCTTGAGCCTGGACAAGCTCCAGCCGGGCCCACGGAGAAGGTGGCTCCCAGCAGGCGGGGGGCCCCGCCCCACTCAGAATCCATCCTCTACTATCAGCATGGCCATGGGTTCCAGGGCAGCCAGCCAACTGCCAGGGAGTGTGGACCAGGATGTCCTTGGTCCCTGCAGGTGCACAGCAGGTGCCCACTGGGGTTCACAGGCTTCTTTCTGTGTGTCTGAGCAGGCGGGGGCCACACTGCAGGTGGACCGTCTCCCTGCTGCAGGAGGGAGGAGCCGCCATCGGGACGCACCACACGGACTGCGTGGTTCCTTTGTGGTCCCTTTGTGCTCAGTGGGCACACAGCTCACAGCCGCGCCTGCAGCCGAGACCATCAGGGCCCTGAGAGCCAGCACCTCCGTCCGCAGCAGCCAGGGGCTGTGCGTGGCCCTGTCCATTTCTCCCATCCCCCCAGGGAGGTGGACGAGAAGGATCGTCGGGGTCTCTCCTCTGCCCAATCCCAGGCTCGCTGTTCTGTCCCGGCCTTGGCCAGCTTCTCAACAGCACTGACCTGGCCACCTGTGAACCCTGCTTCTCCGACTGCTGAGAGCGCTCCCTCCAGGGGTGGCCCAGATCCTCAGCTGGTGAAGGGGCACTCTTTGCTGGCTCTTCCTCCTCTGCTTGGCTTCTGCACCCCACAGGGCCCCAGAGCGCCCCCGAGGCATCCCTTTCTCCCCAGCTCCATCCTCCCTGGGAAAGCCCCTTGGTCCCACCGGTTCGGGCACCAGCTACGCTCTGGTGACACCCTAGACCGCGAGCTCCAGGTTCTAAGTATCCAGCCTACGTTTGACATTTCCAGGTGACTATCTAGACAGCATCTCCAAGTCACAAGCCTCCTACAGCCCGATCCCACAGCTCTGTTCTGCAGCCAAACACGTTCCTCCTGCGGTTTTCTTGAGCTCAAAAATGAATCCCAGCCGTCCTCCCCTTGATTACTCCAAAATGAAGGGCCATCCCAGGTCCACTGTTTGGCCCCCACCCGGGTCATCGTCACCCTCTTCAGCCAACTCACCGACAAACCATGTTTGCTTTGTATCCATAGCACATCACAAAGGACAGCGGAAATGCGGGACACACAGGGAGCGCCATCACAGAAGGACATGGAGAAGGCCCCAAAGCACAGGGCAGTGGAGGAGGGGCCCCGACAGAAGCTGCAGAGAGGACACATCTGAAAACAGAAGGTCTCAGGGGCAGCTCCAAAGCCCTGTGCGCTCATACCGTCAAAATCTCCGACAGACCCCAAATGACACGCGAGCACGTGAGCAGACCCTGAGCCGCCCTACACAGGCCGGGGGACGGAGCAAGATGGGGCCACCACCCACTGCAGGGGGACGGAGGGGCACGGCGTAGCTCAGGTGTCACCAGCCACCAGTCACCACGCTAGGCACAATCCAGAATCACTCTGTGAGGAATCAGGAAATGCACCCCCACAGGCAAAAAGAGAGCCCGCTAGCGGGAACCGATCCAAGGAGACCCAAATGCTGAACGATCCGATGGGGATTTTAAAGCCACTATTGTACCTGGACATGATAGAAACCACTCATGTAATGAAGGAAAGATAGGAAATAGCAGAGGAAAAAAGAACACTTCTAGAAAGAACCAAGTAGAAATTTCAGAAGTGAAAAATACAGCATCCAAAATAAAACACGGAGGGGATGACATCATAGCAGGCAAGAGATGGCAAAAGAGAGAGTTCGTGAATTTGAGGACAGAGCCACAGAGATCATGTCACCTGAAAAAGAGAACGAGAAAATATTGGGGAAAAATTAAGCAGAGCATCCGAGATATACAGGAGGAATACTCAAAGACCAAACATACATGTAACTGAGTCCCAGGAGGAGAGAGGAGGGGGGAGGCAGAAAATGCTTTAAGAAATAATCGTACTAATTTTCCTAGATTTGGTGAAAGATGAATTTACTGGTTGAAGAAACTCAGCAAATCCTTTGAAAGACACACATTGCATCTAAAATCATTCTATTACAAAATGGGAATTGTCAGAACCAAGGGAGAAATGGTCCATCCTATCTACAGGAAACGCACTTTATACATCAAAATGCAGGCTGAGGGTGGACAGCTGTGGACGGACCCATCATGAACACACAGGCATGAAAGGCTGACCTGGCTCCATTGCCCAGGGAAGCCAACCCAAGTCCCACGATGTCACCAGCAGGGAGGAGGTGAGACTGGGGGGGAGCTGTGCTCGCCGAGCTTGCACCCTGGCAGGGCTTCGGCTCTCCACAGGGACGTCCCTCTCAGACCCCAGCGTGCAGCTTGGAACAGGGCTTACAGCTACAGGAAAATGCCGCAGGAAGAGAAGGACTAGAATATTCCATAATTGGAACTGAAGATGTATGCACCCTTCTTGTCAATTAACAGGACAATCAGATGTAAGGCTCCCCAGGAGGCAGACAGTGTCACAGATCGGTCACCTTGACCCTTGACCCCATTGGTAATTACAGAACATCACCCCTAACGCTCCTGTTTAACCTTTTCCTAGGCTGTAGAATAAAACCTGAAGGTGTGCTCCAGTCTCCCAAGACCCTGTGTCTCTCTTTGTTATGGCTGGATATGAAATTCCCCCTGGGCTCATGTCCTGAATACTTGGTCCCCAAGCCAGCCATGTGCAGAGGTGGCCTTGGGGGAAGTGATAGGTCAGGAGGGCTCTGGATTAATCCACGGACTGAGCCACCATTTCATGGCATTACTGGGAGGTGGTGTAAACTCTAGGAGGGGGAACCTGGGTGGAGGGAACTGGTCACGGGGGATCCCATGGAAGGGTGTACATTGTCCCCAGCCCCTTCTCTCACTCTCTCTGCTTCCCAGCCACCACCAGGTGATCAGATTTGCTGCACCATGGACTTCCTACCCCAATGCTCTGCTTCACCATAAGCTCTCAGTGATGGGGACAAGCGACTGTGGACTGTGACCTCTGGAACCATGAGCCAAAATAAACCTTTCCTCCTTTAAGTTGCTTTTCTCAGGTATTTTGTCACGGCAACACAATGCTGACTGACATATTCTTCTGCCTGGTTTCAAGCCACATCCCTGGCTTCCCTCTTCACTGACAACCACACTGCAGTTCTTCCAGCAGCCAGGTTCCTGCCCACCACGGGAGGGCTCTGACTTAGCCATGACCTTAACCTACAGTGCTCTCCTCCTCCCACTCAGGGCCAGCCTCTTTGTGGCTCACCTTCTTTGACTCTTCCATCTAACACGGCCACCAAGCCATAGGCCAGCTCTGGGCTCTGAGTCTGCTTTCAAGAGTAAGCTCAGAGGGAGCAGAGGGAGGCTCTCGTCCTTTGGAGCACCCTGCACAGTTGCACGAGTGAAAACAATTCTAGGCAGCAGCCTGACCTCTCACGTCCCTCTTACAGCTTCCTCAAGGTCCTGGTGGAATCTGCACCCTGCGGCCAGGCTGAAAGTAGGCAGGGGATGACCGCCGACCTCACTTGACGGGAGGTACCTGGGGCCCACACATGAAGTCCCCGTGAGCGGCTCCGGTACAAGATGGGCGCCTGCGCACCGGCAAGCTCAGGCTGGGGCGGAGGGAGACGCCTGGGGCTGCTGAGTGGGCTGCCCTGTGCGGGGTGGCAAGGCAGAGGCACAGCGGCACCGGATCCCATCCAGGTGGAGATGGAAACCCGAAGGCACGCGAGGGACACCACGGACGGCCCGCGTGGCTCACAGCAGCGCGCGCCACCCTGGGGCTGGTGAGGGCTCCAGGAAAACGTGAGGCCGTCGTCCTGAGATAGCCTCCAAAGACGCAAGGTGTCCCCAAGCCAGGAAGGAGATGGGGCCCTCCAGGTGGGGACCGACCAGAGAAGTGGCCGACGCGACAGCAGCCTGGACCGGCCAGAGTGTAAGCTCCAGCTAGGAAGGCGGAGGGGGGTGGGAGGCGGCTAACAAGAATGCAGCCCTGGGCACCCTGTCAGGGGCCAGGATGAGCCGCTGGGACCCTCACCCGCAGCGGCAAAGTAGAAAGGTAAGGTCGGAAATGCAGCCTCAGACACCGCGACAGAATTTTCTAAGAACTGGGGTCAAAAAGCATGCGGAAATTAAAGATGGAAAAACACTTATGAAAACCTCAGTGTTCAAAGGCCGCAGTGGTGTAGAGGATGGGACCTGAGCCCCAGGTGGACGGCATCCAGTAAGAACAGGAGCTGGGGGCTTGGAGCACCCCCCCTAGGACATCCTCTGAGGAGCCTGACCCGGCCTGTGCCCAGCCAGAAGGGGCGAGGAGAGCTGGCCAGCAAAGAGAAACACCGGTGCTTAAAGTTCACACCGCCACTGAGTTTGCAAAGAGGCTTCAGCCACAACCGCAGGAGGCTGCCCGCCTTGCACCTCAGCAGAGGTGATCTGCTAAAGGAGGTCCACCGCCTGGCCAGGGGGTGCAGTAACCAGTTGGCGCTTTCAGGAACACAAAAAGGGGGGGAAATTGGCAGATGAAGCATGAGACTTATTCAGATAAAACTCCTGATTATGGTTCAGATAAGGTTACTTAGACCCAATAAAACCTTTTTAGATTTAGCTTACTCTTTTTACATGACGGCTAATATTCATCATGATTTCATGACTCTTCCTGAAAATACATTGATATAATTTTTTAAAGTGGGAACTATGACACTTTCACATACATATGAAAAGCCAAAAAGACAGAAATTTTTCTCCAATTTTCAAATTCATACAAAGGTTACTAGTATCAGCCCTGATTATGCTATATTTTCATTGGATCGTTTTAAATGCTTTGTAAAGCAAAATAAAATAATGATGCTAATAATAATACCTTATGTCATTTCTTAAATATATTTTAGTTTAAAATATTTCCTAATTTCTATTTTAGTTTCTCCTTTGACCTATAATTACTTGGAGGTATATTAATTTCCAAGCAGTTAAGGACTTCCTAGTTATTTGATTTGAGCTTAAACCTATTGGGCTCAGAAAAGAAACTGAGCAATTTCAGTCTTGAAATCTGCAGGCACTCCCTTTAGGGGCCAGAACACGATCTATTTTGATAAACGTTCTGTGTGTACTTCAAAGATGGAGAATTCTATTTTTGCTGGATTCAGCATCTACATATGTCCATCAACTCAACATATTCTATATTCTTATCAGTTATTTTGTTTGTTCTGTAAGCAGGGAGTGTATTAATGTCTTCCATTAGGGTGGTAGATTTGTCTTTTTTTTTAATCTATTTTTGCTTTATGTACTTAGAACTTATGTTATTTGCAACATAACTGACTTAAGACTCAATACTTATTGGGTTGAATCCTTTATCATTAATAAACCCCACTCTCCATCTCAAGTAGCATTACTGTGTAGCTTGTCTAACAACCTAATACCAATTAGGTTTGGTTGGTGGGTGTATTATAGACCCTCTTCCGCCTTCTGTTAAAAATATTTTTCTTGGGCTGGGGATGTGGCTCAAGCGGTAGCGCACTCGCCTGGCATGCGTGTGGCCCGGGTTCGATCCTCAGCGCCACATACAAACAAAGATGTTGTGTCCGCTGAAAACTAAAAAATAAATATTAAAAATTTCTCTCTCTCTCTCTCTTTAAAAAAAAATATTTTTCTTATAAATGGGATATGACAGGGTTTTGCTTCTTTATCCAGTTCAAAACCTCAAGTCTTTTACTTGGAGATTCTGGTCCATTTACATTAAATGCATTTACAGCTATGATCTTACTCTGCTTCATTTTCAGTTCAACCTATTTTTATGTCCCCTTTGTATTCCTTTATTACCTCTCTTGATGAATCAGTCGTTTGTTCCATTTTTCTCTTTTAACTGTTAGATGTCCACACTTTGTTTTCTTAGCAGTTACCCTAGCGATTACAATCCCCACCCTGGACTGGTCAGTCCAACGCTAACCCTCATTTGACTACCCCTCAACCATCTCAGAACCTTAAGACACTTCAATGTCATGCACCTCTCCTGCCTTTGGTGTGACAGTCATTTTGGTCACGTGCACATTTTCACTCTGGGGAGGGGAGCCACTGTTCGGCAGTCAGCTCATTCCTGCTTACTGATGTGTTCACCCTCGTGTGCCCCCTGCTCCTCCCTCCAGAGCCACCAGGTTCACCTCCCTCCTGCCCCCAGTTCCTGTCTTCAGGGTGCTTGCTAATGCAGGCCCCTGCTGACCCATCCCCTCAGGTTTTATTTATTGAACATATTTTTATTTCACTTTCACTTTTAAAGGAGATTTTTGCTGGCTGTAGATTCTAGGTCGATCACCGGGCTGGCTTTGGTGGTTTTACAGTTATTTCTCCTCACCCATGATGTTGGCCTAGGTGGGCCCAGCTGAAAAAATTTCCACTATGTAATAGATGATGTTATTAAAATAAGAATATAATTAGAAAATAACAACTCATATATAGAGGAGCTCTAGATTATGATTTCCAACCTATTTGATTTATTGTACCTGTGTCAATTTTGTTACACTATTCACAAAACTGAAAACTTGTGAGTTAAAAGTAACAAGTTCCTTCCTTGCTCTGGCTTGGGTTGTTTCTAAGATTTTTCTCTGGATAATTGTTCATGGCCTTAAACTGGTATGAAAAGATACGTCTCCTTTGTAATTGATTCTGCTTAGAGTTTCCTAAGTTGTTTTATTTGGGGGGAGGGGGTACCAGTGATTGAACCCAGGGTCCCTCAACCATGGAGCCCCATGGAGCTCCATCCCCAGCCCTATTTTGTGTTTTATTTAGAGACAGGGTCTCACTGAGTTGCTTAGGGCCTCGCCTTGGCTGAGGCTGGCTTGGAACTCGGGATCCTCCTGCCTCAGCCTCCTGACCCAGTGGGATGACAGGCCTGTGCCACCGCCCCCAGCTCTAAGGTGTTTTTTGTTTGTTTGTTTTAACTGTAAGAAGCTGCTTTGTATCCTTTAGTAAAACTGTCAGAATTATCTTACGGTTAGTGTTGTGTTTTTCTTATAAACTGTGTATGACAGAATTTCGTTTCTTCATCTGTCTGAAAGCAGGTCTACCTCAGGGGGTTTGTCCATTTATAGTAAGGGAAAGGAGACGCAGAGCTGTGACCTTATTCTTCAGCCACCGCTTCTGCCTGTTCTCTTCTTTCAGGAACTCCGACTCCACCTGATGCAGGCCTTTGAAGCAGATCCCACCTGGCTCTGATGTTCTTACCTATTTCTTTTTTCTGTTACCTTTCTCTCTCGGCTTTGCTCGGTGGTCACCTGCTGACCTGCTTCCTGATGACTGGTCATGTCTTGTGTGTAACGTCCCCGCTGCTGAACCCGACATTAAGTTCTCACTTCAACACTGCCCTTTCTGTCTGCGAACGACCATTTGAGTCTTCATAATAAATTCACATTGTGCTGAAATTAAACAGCGCTCCATCCCCACTGCCCGTCTTTTCCTCTATCTTCTGGACCATCTTATTCACAGGAATTCTGAAGTGCCTGTCAGTTGGCCCTAGTCCCCCGCCATCTGGGGTCTGCTTCTCCTGGTCTCTCCTCTTAGTGTGTCTATAATCTTCCTGTTTCCTGGACACTGTGACATCTTTATATGTCGTCATCTTACATCTACACATAAAGACGAGGTCCTCTTGGGCTCTTCCTGGGGTGGGGGAGGGGCTCGTCAGCCATCATATGACCCAGCTGGGGGGTCCGGGTTACCATCTTTGTGGAGCCCACCTGCCCCTGGTGGACCCCTTCCCCAGGCATGGCCCACCGTGGGCCCCAGCAGGGGATTCTGCCTCCTCAGCACTAGAGTCAGCTTCTCCCTGGAGAAGTTCCCAGCTCAGCTCTGGGCCTCCAACCCTCAGGGATGTCTTGGGAGGGAGACTCGGCCTGGGCTTGGGGTCCTCCCGTCTCACACGGTTGTCAGTCCAGCCAGAAACCTCTCCTGGTCCGCCTCCCATAAGCAACCTCCTGCCACCAGCCAGGGTTGAACCCTCACCTGCCCGCTGCACCCCAAGCCAAGAGCTGACCCACGGGCCTCTCCTCCCGTCCTCCTCTTGCCTGTTCTGCGTTCAGCTCCTCCCCTCCGCGGACGAGAACCTCCTAAGCTCTGAAAGGCTAAGTGCCTTTTCAATGTGCCTTCCAGAAACTTCTGCCCTGTCCCCTCAGTCCCCTGCAGGCTCACATGTGACCCAGCCTTTGTGGGGAAACCAGTTGTGTGTCTGAGGACTGTCCCAAGTCCCACCAAGTCCCTGGTTTGTTACTCCAATTTGGAGCCCTCTGCCTCTGCTCAGGGCTCCAAAATCAGCTCCCCAGATGCCCGATACCCAGCACCTCTAGAGGAGCCCGCTTCTCGGGGACTCTGTCCAGCTGTTCTTCTCTGCACCGTGGCGCTCCAGAGCCTTAAGGAACAAACCCACTCTCCAGGTGTCCTCAGCATCTCTAGTGAACCCCAGGCCCTGCCCTGCAGGTTGCTTTCCTGGATCTCTGCGTGTGTGAGGTGTCGGCATCGCAAAACTTTCCAAAGTACAGTTGAAATATGCTTTTGAAGTAAAAGCATCAGTAAAACGGTCACTTCTTACCTCTTCATAAAACTTCACCTGAGGGACAGCTTCATTAATTTCATTCAAACAAAAATCTTTAAATAGCAAGAAACCTAAAGGAAAAGAATAAAAATATTCAGGGTGGGGAACAATTTGAAATTTTACCCCAGAGGGTGTCTTCAAACTACTGAGTTCATCTCTCAACCTCTTCCTCCCCTGCCTTAAAAGAACAAAACAAAACAAAACAAGGAGTTCATGGGGCTGATGGCTCCTGGAGGGACGTGCTCAGCACACTGGCTGCCGGGTGCCTTCCCTGCTCACACCCCGCCACCCGCTGTCTCAATACGCACCATGCACAGGCTAGGGAGGACACCACTGGGCCCCTGGTCACTGCAGCGAGTAGCAGGGAAGACAGACAGACGGCAGGCGCGGGCAGCAGGAAGTGCAGGTGAGAGTCACCGAGGGGCTGAGAGGTGACGCCCACAGAAGCAGGACAAAGCCCCTCAGGAGACAGAGGCGGTGGCCTTGCCCACCCGTCCCCCTGCTGTCCGCCCCGTGCCTCCACCCGCCCCGCCCCCTGGTGGGAGAGGTCCCTTCCTCCTCCTTCCTCGGCTGCTCCTTCAGGAGCCTCGCCTCACCTTGAGGGGCAGCACCTCATTGGAGCCCGGTCCTCCTCTGGCTGGACCTGCTCAGACCTCACAGCGCTCCCGAGAGCCACCTCTGCTCTGAAGTCTGCTCTGACAGGCAGATGCCACCTGCCGCACAGTGTCCACCGCACAGGAGGTCGGCAAGTGTGTGCTGAGTGGATATCTGTTTCCACGACTCTGCCCACGTGTGTCCACCACTCTCTAGGCACCTCTCTGACCAGGTCCCCACCCTGCACACCTGCGCCTCCAGCCTCGACGGGGGAATGCACTCGGACGGGACAAGCAACACCAGGCCAAGGAGAGCCACTGAGACCAGCAAACTCCGGAAAGCCCGAGGGACGGAAGGGCTGTTCACAGAAACGGCAGCCCCAGAAGGATCCAAAGACTCATAGAAAGTCCCAAAGGTTGCGGGGAGGTGGGCGAATGTTCCTCCCCAGGTAAGACGGACCAAGGAGCGGCTTTGATGCCGTGTTCATGGACAGGGGCCTGCGGGTGTAGGATCTGCGCCCGTGCGTCCTGCCCCACAAATTCCCCTCCGTAGTGTAGGAACAGGACCTTGAGGATGGGAAGTGTCTGCGCGGAACTAGAAGAAAAAGGCTGAGTCCGCCCCGCTAAATGGCCAGGCCAGGCCTCTGAGGGCCAGGACGGCGCAGGTCCTGGGAGACGGCCAGGCTCACCTCTGCAGGACCCTCAGCGCCTGGGCAGGGGGGCAGGACACAGGAGGGACACCAGGCTCGGAGCGGACTCTGTAAGTGATCGTAAGTAAGGGTGATGGCTGTCTTTTCATTTTCATTCATTTCATACTCATTTCTAATGTCCCTCGTCACTTCTTCTTTGACTCCTGGGTCATTCTGAAGAAGGCTGCTTAGTTTCCAGATATAATGGGTGCTCCTCAGGTGTCTTCCACACAGTGGCCACTGCGCAGCCTGGTTGTGGCCGGAGAACACAGTGTGGTCTCACTTTTGAATTTACTGAAATTTGATCTGGGCCCCAAACTTGGTCTGTGCAGATGAATGCCCCTTGGCACTCCATAAAACAGTGTGTCCTGCTCCCGGAGGAGGCAGTGCTTCCTTAACAGGAACAGGAGGATGATAAGCAGAACTCCCGCTCCACTGGGCAGTGGCCGGCACTCCCTTATCTGTCTTCAGCAGAGCGTCTCCACGTGCCCCTGGGGGTTTGCTCACCTTCTGTCCTCAGTCTCCGTTTCTGTTTTGTGTAACTTTTCTTCTACTTTTGGAAAACTAAAATGAGAACTCGCACTCGGATATGTTGAACAGATCCACATGCAGATGTTTTCAGAACATTTAGATGACAAAAAAAAGAGAGACTCCCTGGGCCACGGGCTTTGCCATCTCCTAGGACAGACAGGCCACAGCCCGCGGTGCACCTGGAACCTGGGGTGACTGTCCTCTCCAACCTGACAGGACGCTGGCTCCCTCTGCCTTCTCAGGGCCTCTTCCCGCTGTCCCCACCTCAGGGAGCCTTCCTGCACCCTGATCATGGACAGCGACACTCCTTTCCCTTAAGGGCCTCTCTATCAGTTCTCTCCCTCCCTCTCCCTCTCCCTCTCTCTCTCCCTCTCTCCCTCCCTCTCTCTCTCTCTCTCTCTCTCTCACACACACACACACACACACACACACACTCACACACTGCACAGCACACTTGGTGAACAGTACTTGTGACCACCAAAAGCCACCACAAGCCTCTGGTCACTTCCCTCTGTCACCTCCTACGACAGAGGAAGAACCGAATGGAAAAAAGGAAGGAGGGGGAGGGGAGGAGGAGGAGGAGCAGAAAAGAAAGGCCCCCAGGGAAGGAGGAGGAATGAGGTGACCCTGGGGTTCAATGTTTCCTCCTGCTCCTGTCACACAGTCTCCATGGTCGAGGGGCAGAACAAGCCAAGGCGTTGCCGTGACCACTGCTGGGAACAAGTGGTGTTCCTGAGTCTACACTCTACCAGCCCAGTGAGCCGGGCTCTTACAATGAAGCAGCAAGAAGAGGGAGTAGACCCCAGAGCTCCTGCTCCAGGCTAAAGCAAGTCGCCTCCCCAGCCCTGAATCCCCAGGAAGCAGGAAGCACCACTCAGCTCAGAGCCCACACCAGAGGGCAGAGGGCAAAAGTAAGGGGATATGTCCCTCCTCCCCTCCCCTCCCTCCCCTCCCTCCCCCTCCCCTCCCTCCTCTCCCTCCCTCCCCTCCCTCCTTTTTCTCCTTCGTCTTTTTCCAATAAGAAGGTTAAACCCAGGTCCAGCTCTACCCCAGCCCTTCTTTTACAAAATATATCTGTAAGACCCTGTCTCAAAACACAAAAAGGAGATGCTCTGCCTAACAAGTTCACGTCATCACTGCAATTTCTCCACATTTTGTTTATTCTGTTTATTGTGGTGCTGGAGACTGAACCCAGGGCCTTCCGTATACGAGGGGATCACTACCACTGAGCCACGTTACAGCGCTCATTTCTCCACAACTGAAAGAATAAAAATAGGGCCTCACCACCTGCCCCCTGAATAACTGTGGGGTGCGTTTACCTGTCTCTGTACCTGAGCCGCTGTGATTTCCCAATCCTGAACGCTCACTTCCTGAATACTCGTTAACTTCTTAAGTGTGGACTCTAATATCCAGAAGGGCAACCTGTTCCAATATGCCACTACCGTATTTTACAAGAGCTAGTCCCAATAATTGCAATGCTTTTTATAAAATAATCAATGAAAGCAATAGATAGACACACGTGGTTTCTGTGGAAAAAAAAAAGAATTGAAATTTGACCTCCAAAAATTATAAAGGGTGAAAGAGAAATATGGAAACACTTTGCAAGAAATACCACTCCCCTCATTTTGGCCAAGGAGGTTAAAACGCTGGAAAGGAGAATCAATTGCATAACTTCTAAAATACCCGACTAGTGTGGGCTGATCCTACAAAAGATTTACTGAGTGTCACCTAAGAGCCATGTGTCGTGCACTGAAGGTGCAGTGGGGAAGACAGGCGGCATTTCCCCCTCCGGGGGTCTTAGGTCAGTGTAAGACCCACACAGCACACGTGACTGGCAAATAATAAAGAGGAATCAAATATGACACTGGGGTACATGACAAAAAAGGAAGAGGCATTTCAGATAGAAGAGTCTGTGAGGACTTCCCAAGCTGTGAAATGAAGACAACCAGCCAGCTTAGCAAAGGCTGGAACGCACAGCCTCACACCTTCTGCTCCATGTCACACTTGCGGTTTAGCCAGTGCAATAAGGTGTGAAAATAAAATAAAGGTCATGTGCATTGGAAAGGAAGGTTCAAATGGATTCCATTCACAGCCAGCCTGGTTACCTACGTGGCAAATCCTACCTACAGAGAAACTGCTAGAATATATATGTGTTAGAAGATGCCACAAGATATAAAGTCATGAGATAAGACTCAGTGAAACTTCTACACAGCACATGATTTAAAAATGGGATTAGAAGGGCCTCCATTCACAGTAATACCAAAAAACCCTCAATACCTAAAGATAAATAAACAAGAGACATGTAAAATCCATTAGTCTAAAAACTACAAAATATTGCTGAGATTAAAAATCTAAATAAATGGAAGCATATACTCATTCAAAAATCAGAAGACATCAGTATTGCTTGCATGTTGGTTATCTCTACATTGATCTGGGACTCAATGCCATTCCAATCATAGCTCCGGAGGATGTTTCAAGACAGTAACAAGCTGATTCTAAAACTCATATGGAAATGCAGACATGACTGAGTACCTAGAACATCCTGGGAGAGGAGAGCGGGGTGCAGTGACAGGCACCAATTTCAAGACTCAGTCCGGGCACCCTAGAGTCAGCATGGGGTGGCACTGGTGTCGGACGAGACCAAGAAACAGAACAGGGAGTCTGGAAACACACCCATATTTATAGAGTCAGTTCAAGTCTGATTAACAAATGATGCTGGAAAAACATATCAAAATTGGGGTGGAAGGTGAGGTGAAAGGAACTATCCCTTCACTCCTCATAAGAATTAAATTAAGGCTGCTCCAGGTGGCCCACGCCTATAAACCCAGCGGCTCAGGAGGCTGAGGCAGGAGGATCACAAATTCAAAGCCAGCCTCAGCAAAAGTGAGGCCCTAAGCATCTCAGTGAGACCCTGTCTCTAAATAAAATATAGAATGGAGCTGGGAGTGGGGCTCAGTGGTCGAGGGCCCCTGAGTTCACTCCTTGGCACCCCTCAAAAACTAAATTAAGAATGATAGTGGAACAAAGTATAAAGGGCAAAAAATATAATATCTCAGACCACATTGAGAATATCTTCACCAGAAATATTGATGCCCAGGGTTTCTTAGGCAGGGTACAAACAGAAATGATGAATGACATGCTACCGTGATTTAGAACTTCTCATCAAATGACTCTGTGAAGAAAAGGGACCAGCCAAACCTACGTCAGAAAACGGCCTTATTTACAGACGTTCAGACAAACAAGACCCCTGCAAGTTGATTTTTAAAAGAGAAACCATCCAACAAGAACTGGGCATTTCCTCCTCCAGAGAGCGCGGCGGGAGGGAGGGCCTTGGTGGCCCGTGGTGACCCTGCTCTAGAGGACCTCCAGCACTCCCCTGCGCTCACACTGGCACTCCCAAGGCAGGGCCCAGCCCTGGGCTCCTCCCTCTCCTCCCTCGACAGCCGTGAGGCCCACAGTGCTCCATGGGCAGCTGAGGAGCGTGGAGGCACCTGGCCACCAGCTGCTGTGACTGGCCTGTGATGAAAGCCATCAGGAGCTGCCACCCCACGCATGCAGAAGCACTAGGGGCAGAGCTCCGGGAGGGGGAAGGGCCCCTGAGGTGCAGCTGGAGGCCCAGAGAGCAGGGCAGGGCAGGTGAGGAGCCCGCAGCGTGCAGAGCAGCTGTGACCACGTGGCCACTCTGCCCCGTCTTGTCAAGCAGGGACAGGCTGTCGGGAGTGTGAGTGGGACTTCCCACCGTGGCAGCTGGGTCTCGGGAGGGCAGGGAGGCCAGGAAAGACCGCGCCAGGCCCTGGCTTCCTCTTGTGGCTGTGAAGGCTTAGATGAGGTGGCCCTGAGGCTCACGGTGAGACAGCAGGAAGGTTCAGAGGAGAGATGAGGGGACATAGGTGGCCTCCACCGCATCAGGGAACCAGGCCCCATGGGATCGACTGAGGGGGGACCGGAGGCCAGTGGGGTGTGGCTAGGGGAGGTGGGGCTGGGGCGTGGCCTTGGGTACATAGGTGAACCTGGCCAGTGGCCCCTCTCTCTCTCTCTCTCTGTCTCTCTCTCTCTGCTTCTCATCTCCTGTGAGCTGCTTCCTCGGTCACACCCTTCTCCGTGATGTTCTGCCTCACCTCCAGCCCCGAGCAATGGAGCGGCCTTCTAGGGACAGAGACCTCTGAAACCGTGAGCCTCTGAATAAACCTCTTCTCCCTACAATTGTGTGGGTCGGGTCCTTTAGTCACAGCAGGGAAAAAGGTGACTAAAACAAGAGCAAAGGGCTCAGTGCTCTCAGGTGTAGGATGCATCATTACATGTCCCTTAGGCAGACAGGTGACCTGGTCTTAGTCTTTATTCGAGGCTAATTATGGTAAAAAGAGATGCAGGGGAGTGCCAAGTTGACTCAAGTAGACTTGTAGTGGTCGATTTTAACTTGGAGGGTGTTTGGGGACAACCTTAGCATTTAGATCAGTAAACTTTAAGTAAGCGGATGGCTCAGGTAGGTGGGCCGCATCCAATCAGTTGAAGGCCTGAAGAGAACAGAAGGTCCAGGATCCCCTGGCCAGGGGCATCCCCACCGGGCGCCTTCAGACTCCCTTGTTCCCCTGGCCTCCAGCCTGCTGGCCTCGCTGTGGATTCAGACTGCCAGTCTCCATGGTCACGTGAGCCAGTTCCTTGGATTAAATCCACACATACACAGACACACACACACACAGTGTGGTTGTGTATTTTTGGACAACTCTAATGCAGCTTCTGAACAGGCTGGGAAAATAATCAAAAGCTTCTTAGAAAGTCAAACACACACAACCCAGAACCAGCGATTCCTCTATTAGGTATTTACCTGGAAACATGTTTCTGGACGGCCTTGTGCCTGAATCTTCAGAGCATCTTATTCATAATTTATTTGAAATGGTCCAAATTCTATCGATAGGAAAATAAGGTGCAGTATTTTCACAAAATGGAAAACTATAAAGCAATCAGATAAATGACTGCTTCGTCCAGAAGCTTGGGCCTGGCAGCCAGGGGTCCCCAGAAGCAGGCCACACAGACACGTGCCCACACCTGCAGACACAGGAGGAGACAACACAGGAATCCGTTCGGGCATCCTGGAGCCTGGGAAGTCCCCGGACGAGCTGCCCACAGGTGGGAAAAGCAGGGCCCCAGTGGGGGACAGTCTGTGTCTGGTGGGCTGAGACCCAGGATGTGCCTGCTGGTCACGTCCTGGGGTCCCAAGGCCTGAGAACCAGGAGTTCCCATGTCCAAAGGCAGCAGGAGATGGACACCTGCTCAGGAGACAGAGCCCGCCCTGGCTTCACCTGTGCCGGTCCAGCAGACGCACAGTGGATGGCCTGGTGCCCACCCACAGTGGTGACCGCCATCTCTTCACTCAGTCCACTGATTCAGACGCCGATCTCCAGACACAAAGTCACAGACACACCTAGACCAGTGCTTCACCCGCGGTATTTGGGTATTGCTCAAACCAGTCACGCCCACACTGCAAACCAGCCATCACAGTAAGTGCGTGCCAGACACCCCACTGGGCACGTGTGCCCCACATCAAGGGAAACACACTGTCAGTTCCCTCCGTACAAAATGCCGGAGCAGGAAAGCTGCAATTTAAGAAGTCAGGAAGATTCTCGGCCCTGGAGCCGCGAGCTACCGGGGAAGGGGGCGCGAGGGAACTTTTTTGGGGTGAAAATCTTCTGTCTTCCCAGAGGGGAGGGGTCTCTGTGGTTGACGTATTTATCACAGTTACACTGTGGGTGATAGTGTACGCCAATCCCCTTTGAAAAGAATGGAAACCATGTGACCTCCAGCCAGTGGGGTGCAGTGCCAGGAGGCCACGCTTCTGAAGCCACTCCACTGGGGCCCACTTGGAGGACAGAGGACAAGGGAGGGACCAGGAGGCTTGCTGGAGCATCTGTGTGAACGTACTGCTGTAAACAGGGTGGACAGATGGACAGACACAGGGACAAATGCGCACAAAGACACTCCTTTGCTATCTCCACTAAAGAACAGAGAAGAAATGACACAGTCACAGGCAATGACTCCAGTGCCCAAGAGCTTCTCAACACCCAGGTTTCTACACGCCATTCTCCGTCCAGGGGACCAGGAGGGAGAGCCGATGACTGGGCGGGAAGAAGGCGCAGGGGGCAGCAGGGGCCTACGTACGGTGCCCCAAAGAAATCACTCAGATCACAGGAAAGCACCCACAGGCACAAGAGCCAGCCTGGGGGCTCCTCCCAGCCCAAACCGGGACAGCCAGAGGGCGGGGCTGGCGCTGAGGCAGGGCTCTTGCCCACGTGGGCAGGGCCCATCAGAGCCCCACACGGAGGAGGAACAGAGGCAATCAGAGTGTTAAAGTAGAGGATGGGAGCCGGTTACGACCCTTTCTCTGAATTGAGGAGTCGGGAAAGCTGCTTCTTACAGCCAAACGACACCCCAGAATCAGAAGAGAGGACGCAGTCAGATAGGGGACAGGGAAAGTCTGATGAGGAACAAAATACGGTTATGTGATGTCAGAATTAAATCCTGCAAAATATGCAAAGTCACAATGGAGCACTCAAAACCCACCTGAAGGAAATGTCCAGGACCAACAATCAGAAACACTGAGCCTGCGAGCTGAGCGACACCAGGAACAGCCACCACATCACCTGGGAACACCCCGTGTGTCACCGAGAAGCAACAGCGTACAGAGATGGTTGGCAGAACGGCGCCATTGACCAAGGCTGGTCAAGAGACCCAAGGAGTCTGAAGACTCAGGACTACATGCAGGCGTGATCCTGGACCCGGAAAATGGCAGGGAGCAGTGGCACTGGGGACCACCGCTGGGACAGACCCTGGGTCAGAAGGCAGCGTCTCATTTCCTGATTTTGAACACTATTGTGGTCGTCTCAGACAATGACCTCGCTCTTAGGAAATATAGACTTAGCCGAGCCTGGTGGTGCACACCTGTCATCCCAGAAGCCAGCCTCAGCCACAGGGAGGCCCTAAGCAGCCCAGTGAGACCCTGACTCTAAAATATAAAGAGGGCTGGGGACGTGGCTCGGTGGTCGAGTGCCCCTGAGTTCAATCCCCAGTAGGAAAAAAGAAAGACAGAAATACAGACTTAAATACACAGTGGTCAGGAGGTGTGGTGTCCCAAGACACCTCAAGAGATTCAGAGAGAATGTCAAGAACAGGCAAGCAGCAGGATTAGAAGCCGGGAGAAGGGGCTGGTGTGAAACTTCATCAGAATACAAAGCCACAGTCAGAAAGGTGCCCTCATAAAAATGACTAAAGGCTCAGGTCTACACAATGATTGGGAAAAGAGTTGTCGAGGTAGTGAAAAACAACTGTCCTCTATTGTTAACAATGAGATTAATGACAGATGTGACTGCTGTCAACTTGGCTTTTCAAATATTTTTTTTCAATAATTAGCAATTTCCTAAAAACCAAAAAAGTGCAGAGTTTGACACTGAGAGGGGGGAGAGGGGACAATTTTAACGCTGAACAAACACAACAGAATGCAAATGCTGATGTAACCAGGGCGTCGCTGGGGAGAAACGCTGCACTCGAACTCAACTCTGCGAGAGGACAGAATGGGCTGTAGTGGGTCACAGTCAGGTGTCTAGGGGTCTCGGCATTTCCACCACCCTGGAGCCGGGGTTGGCACGGCTCCTCCCCAGGGGCGCAGCTGTCTGGGGACCCTCAGTCTCTCTGCAGCCTGTGGTTTGCAGCCCGCGGAGCGCGCGCACCAGTCTCCAATCTCCAGGAACCCCCCACCTGCAGCACCTCAAGCGCCGCCTCACAGGGACAGCGGGGACGCAGCACCGCGGCACAGGCTGTGGCTCAGCACTGAGCCCGCAGTGTTTCATAGCTGACCCTGCGCATTGACGTCCCACGGGGACAAATTCACAAAATGCACCTCGGGTTTCTCTCGTGGGAGTACTTTTTTTTTTTCCTCCAAGTTTAACAGAAGAAAGCCTTGGATTAATTTCCAGAATTTCCTCAACTCTAAGATTCTACTTCTCCAAATATAATAAAATTAATCGAATTATAAAGTCATGGTCATCCTGGGGTAGAGACGGAAGACGAGATGGACAGAGGCAAGCCACCCAGGGGAGGCCTGGGAGGTCACCCAGGACACCCGGACAGACAGGGGACATCAACATAGCAGTCCAAGAGCAAAAAATTAAATTACCCAAAGAGCAGATGGTGACTGCCCGCCACAATTATGCTGTGTGGAAAAATAAAAAGGCCTCATGATCCAATTATTTTAAGGCAATTTTTATAAACTTTTGAAAGTTGGTCCAAAAGCACTAAAGGTACAACAGGAAAAATGAATTACTTAGATACTGCATTGACATAGTAGAATCAACATTTTTTTAACTGAGAAATGATGGAATCAAAAGAGCCCTGTGTTGTACTTTCAGAAATCAACTAATTAGATATATTCATTGGTATATTTTTTTGCATACCACTATTGGTGAATTATTTCTCCGTATTAGCAATGAAAAATGGGGAATTTAGATATGAACAACAGCAAGATTCATACTAGCACCAAAAATCGCAACATTCAGGAAGAAATCCGACCGGATATGTGTGTTATTTGCTTGATAAAAATTACAAAATACTGGGCTGGGGCTGGGGCTCAGTGCTCACCTGGCACGTGAGAGGCACTGGGTGCCATCCTCCGCACCACATAAAAATAAATAAATAAAATAAGTTAAAAAATAAAGGCAAAAAACTTTAAAAATACTGATGAACAAATTCAAAAGATGCAAATAAATGAAGAGAAGAGCGTGTCCGGGTTCGTGGATCGGAAGACTCAGTGTTGTACGGTGTTGCTTCTCCCCAGATCCAGCTATGATCCCAGTCACAAATCCAATAGCAATTTTTGTCCCAATCAATGAACTGATTCTAAAGTGTATATGAAGAAGAGCAAAGAAATGAGAAAATGGCAACTTTCTGAAAAAGAAGGCCGAAGTCAGAGGTTCGCACCGTCTGGCTTCAAGGTGACGCTATGGTAACCCAGGCAGCGGGCTGTGGAGAAAGGAGGAGTCCACAGAGTGGATCAGAAGAGGTGCCAGAGGAGGTGCCCAGGCAGGAGGCCGGGGGCTCTTCACCAAGGTGCAGAGGGATTCAAGGAGAGGAGCGTCTTTCCAGGAAATGGTGCTGGACATGCATCCAGGTGTAAAAACAGGCAGCCTCTACAGAAACAAACTAAAACCACAACCTCTGCAGAAAGAAAACCCACAGGCACTGAGCACAGTGGAGCACGCCTGTAATCTCAGAGGCTCGGAGGCTGAGGCAGGAGGATCTCGAGTTCAAAGCCAGCCTCAGCAAAAGCAAGGTGCTAAGAAACTCAGGGAGACCCTGTCTCTAAATAAAACACAACATAGGGCTGGGGATGTGGCTCAGAGGTCCAGTGCCCCTGAGTTCAATCCCAGGTACCCACCCCCTCCCAGAAAAAGAAAACACACAGGAAAATCTCTCCGACCCTGGGGTGAGCAAAACCCACTAAGATCCCATGTGATCTACCAAAGAAAAAATGGACAGATTGAATGTCCTGACACTAGAAATGTCTGCTTAAGAAATTGCAAAGACAAGCCTCGTATACGGAATGTTTGTACCACATATGTCTGATGAAGGACCTGCATCTGAAATGCATGGAGAACTCTCAAAACTCAAAAATAAGAGCACAAATAGTCCACTCTAAACCTTGGTGTTAGGCATAAGACTTGAACACTTCACCCCAGAAGGTATATAGAAGTCAAATACGCACAGGAAAGGGTGCCCACCCTCAGGAGTCACTAGGAAAATGCAGACTCAGACCCCAGTGAGATGCCGCCATCCTTAGAAGAAAAGCAAAACAAACAGCAAAATCCCCCGGTGCCGCCCAGGCTGCAGAGCAACTGGAAATCCTGCCGCTGCCACTGAAAAGGTGACCCTGCGGCCTCTTTGGGAAGCCTCTTTAAGTTAGGTGCACATTTGTCCTTGACCCAAGAGCCCCAAACCCAGGCATTTACCCAGAAGAAGTGCAAACACACACCCTGCAGTTACACAGCAGTACAGAGGATGAGCCTGGGTCACCCACGCACGCGCCCCCAAACTGGGACCAACCCCCTGCCCCTCAGCGGGTGAGAAGGTGAGCAAGCCGTGCACCCGCCTTGAGGAAGCGCCTCCTGCCCTGCAGAAAGTCATGAGCGAGGAAACCAGCAACTCACTAGTCCACACACCTGGATGGGAACTCCTGACCTCCCATGGGCGACTGGCCCTGTGTCTCCGAGTCCCAACAGGGTGAGCACGGTCCAGGGCGCAGTTATGTTGGTCTATGTTGGTCTCTTTCTGCAGCCTTGGGTACGTCCTCGCTGAACTCTACTTATCCAGCCAGAGCCATGGCTCTATTTAAAAATGTCTACATGACACACAATAATTGTGTAGGTACGAGAACTTTCACTTCTTAGGACTAGAGGAAGAAAAAGTCATGAATGAAAGGCCATTAGGAATGCTGTAAATAGGTGCACGGCCTCGGAAACTCGCCTCACTCCTGCTGTCCCGGTTAATCCAGGACACACACACACACACACACACACACACACACACTTTCTCCTGAAGAGTCAACAAAACATTCTGAGATCAATTAATGGGATCAGTCATTGAGATAATGGAGAGATTTGGGGCCCTGATTATTAAGAGTCCAATAAACAAGAGGGCAATGGTGAAGCATGTGGCCAGGTGGCCAGGTGTCCAGCGCTCCAAGTGACCACTCTTCACCAAACACCGACAGAGAAAATGTACTGGGGGAGACCCGCGAGAACCCCGCAGCAAGAAAGTTCCCGCTGAGCCCTTCCCAGGCCGCGTGCTTTCCCGCTCTTCATGACGACTTTACAGACACTGGGCAGGATGTGGTCAGTTCTTTTACTTGTAATAGTCATGTGCACGCCCGACAGTGAAGGACACTGGCAATGCAGACAGACTTAAAATGACCCGTGATGAAGCAGAGCCATTATCAAACCCTCTCTTGGACTCAGACTTCCCCAGGGACTTGTCTAAGGACCACAACCACTGTGGCACCCAAAGTCAGGGCCTCAGGCACATGGCAGACCAAAGGTGACCAGGGCAGAAAGGGGCAGGGCCAGGATCTCCAGGAGAAGACTCAGGCAAGGTCAGCCATCAGACATGGTGTCCGCTCTGGGACAACTTGCGAGCCGTGAACTCGGGTGCAAACACCCTCCTGTTGGGTGCTGCCAGATCTGACCAGGCCCTGCCCCTGCTTTTAAGCTTTTCCCTGGTGCCCAGAGGACAGTGCAGAAGGCCCCACAGCCCACACCTGGCCCTGCCCCCCCAACAGGAATGCAGGGGCTCGGTCCCCACGAGCCACCTGGTCAGGTTCAATGCAGAGGCCCCTGTGCCCCATGTACGGTGTCCACACGCCACGTCCACACACTCAGTCCCCTCCCCAGGCTAAGGGCCTGGTCCCTCACCGGTGTCCCCATGGCCCTGGGTTCTTCCCATCTGCCAGTCATTGTCCCATGTCATTGCAACTCTCTATTTCATGAGCAGGTGGTGTGGTGACGAATTCTAAATACACACCACAAGGTATCGAGTGACAAGGGTCTTCCCCCGCCTTCCAGTCACCCTCCGGGCAGCCCTGTCCCTGCTCCTGCCCCTCTGTGGGGCCTGGGGCGGGGTCTGCACCAGTTTCCAATGCCACAGCCACAAGGGGCAAGTGAAGCCAGGGGTGGGGCCAAAATGACCGTCAATATAGATAATTAATAATGGCGCCCAATCAGGAAGGTGGGGCTGGTTGGAAAGAAAGTCACAAGCTGCCCCCCTCCCCCGCTCCAACCTGTTGCTAAGGTAACCTGCCCCCCCAGTGGCTCCTCCCTGCAGGGAGTCCTGAGAGTCAAGTGACACCTTGGGTTGTTACCTGCTGCCTGGGTCACTCCACCCTTGGTCCTCTCCCTGCCCATTTGGCCCTCACCTTTTGGCTCACCCTGGCCACTGGGCGGGTAAGAAGGATGGGGGTGGGGGATAGAGGGCAGAAGGACAAAGACAATCTAAGCTGTAGAAAAGGGTCAGGAAGCCCCCACATCTTTGGACACCTGGGAAGCCCGTTACTGTTCTTTAGATAAACTTGCTTCCTCTGCCCACCTCCCTGTGTCTCCGGGGCTGAATCTTCACATCTGGGAAATGGAACTGTCTGTATCAGGAGGACTGCAGGAGCCCTGCTTCCCAGGGCCCATGCCCCGTCCACCTGGTGTCTACACACCACCCACAAAGTGGCCATGTGGTGTCCACGCACGGTCCATGCACCGCCCACGCCAGCCCCTGAGTCCCTTCACTGCTGAGATCTCTCGGCTGCCATGGATCCCTGCGGTGGCTGACTGTCAGCCCATCCCAGGGGCAGCTCAGTGTACAGACTGACCCACGATGGGCACTTGGGTTGCTTCACAGACTGTTTTTACGAAATCGCTGGAACGTACAACCGTGTGCACGTCGTGGCTCCTGTGTTCCAGGACTCCCGCGAGACCTCGAGGGGGGCTTCTGTGTCCCAGGTCCCATGGACATCCTGTTATTGGCACAGCCCGAGCATAGGGACCCTGGTGCGCGAGACCTGCTTGCCCCCGGCCCCCTGCAGCAGGTTGCTGGCCTGCCTTCAGGCCCACAGCCACCCCCGAGTGTCTCCTCAAACTTCTGAATCTTTTCTTGCCAGTTTGAAACACTGAGACACTCTGATCTGGGCTCCGATTCTGAGTGAGGATCAGATCCTCCCTCCCGTTTGAGCCCCCGCTCTTCCTGCTCCACGGCCCGCCCTCTGCAGCCCTGGCCCCTGGCTACCTGCCTGTGGTCTCCTGCTCACACCTGTCCAGGGCTCTTGGTTGCCAGCCAGCTGGGCTGCTCCTGGGCCCCTTGCAGCTCCCCGCCTCTCAGCTGCTCCCCACCTCTCACCCTGGCCCCCTCTGGGTGACCTCTGTGGTCCCTCTCTGGCTCACTGTCCTGTCCCTGGGGCTGATGGAAAAACCTCTAGCATTTCCCCTGCTTGGCATGCCCAGCCTCTGGAATGGACAGCTCAGAGTCCCCTTCACTGAGGAAGGGGCCCCTCTTCCAGTGTGGCGCATGGCCCCGCTTCCTGAAGTGCCCCTCCCTAGGCCACAGGCCTCAGAGGAACAGGCTCTCTCCTGTTGGTCTCTCCCACTGACCGCAGCCCCATGCTGGGACTCACGCAGCGCAGCACGTGTTTGGCTATGTGCTAGGGGAAGGGCCCTGTGGCTTGTGGGACACCGCAGAGAGTTTCAGAAGAACGGAGGTGCACCCTGGACTGCTGAGGTGGTGGACCCCGGAGGGCCAGGAGAGGGAGGGAGGAGCGAGTGCACAGAGCAGGAAGTTCCTGCAGGGAGGCGGCCAAGGTAGGCCTGTCACCATGGGGTGGCTGTGGGGAGGCCTGGACCTCGGCCAGCAGGCCCAGGGGCTGTTCCCCACAGGACCAGCGCTCGGCGTCTGTCAGTTACACAATACTTCATGTTTGCTGAATGCTTCCAAGTGCCAAAAAACCTGCTGGGGGAGGGTTTTAACATAAGTGGCAACTGTTTTGCAAAAAGTAAAAACCCACCTCTCTAATGCAGAGCTCAGGACTGCAGAGCAGGGACCCTTCCTCCTAAACAGCGGGCCCTGTGCAGAGCTGAGAGTCAGTATCGTGACTCTGTTCCCCTTCTCCCTCCCCAGGGCTCTGCAATGTGACACTCCTGTGTCCTGTGTCACCAAGCCTGTCCCCAGATGGCCCTTGCACCCTGTCCCCTTCCCTGACTCAACCTAAAACAGGCAGTGTTGACGCCTACAGACCAACAGTGCCCGTTCACTGCCACCCTGCAGGTTCCATTAGACCGTGAGGGGGCTGCAACTCCATGACCTGTCACTCTGCCCAACCCACAGGGATGTTCACCTGTCACTCATCCCAAAAGACACCATGGTTCCTATGACAGGAAGACAGAGGACCTCCCCTGTGTGGACTAGTACATCACACAACAGTCGTCGCACTAAGAAAATAACCATTGAATATGAAAATGGCTCTGGACAGTAAGTGCTATAAATAAGGGTTTTATACTAAGGTTGAAATCATTTTGCACTTGTTATGGTTTGGATGTGAGGTGTCCCCAAAGCTCACGTGTGAGACAGTGCAATAAGATTTGCAGGAGAAATGATTGGGTTGGGAGGGTCTTAACCTAATGGGTGAATTGATCCTGATGACATTAACTGAGTGGTAACTGGAGGCAGGTGGGCGTGGCTGGAGGCAGGTGGGCGTGGCTGTGGGCGTGGCCGTGGGGTATGCATTTGTGTCTGGAGGGCGGAGTCTCCCTCTGCTTCCTGATCTCCAGGTGAGCTGCTTCCCTCTGCCACACTCTTCCGCCTTGATGTCCTGTCTCACCTCGCCCCAGGAGTGGCGCTGGCCTGCTGTGAACAAAAACCTCTGAAATCGGAGCCCTCAAAACCACTTTTCCTCCTCTACGGTTGTGCTGGTGGGGACTTTCAGTCTTGGCAGCTAAGTAGCTGACTAGCACAGCCCTGAAACAGAAAATGAACATAAAGAGCAATTCCTCTGGCACAAGGTGCTGGACACTTCAGAATCATGGCGAGGAAACCGCACAAGAGACCCTCTGTAGTCACACAGAACCCAAGCT
The DNA here is from genome assembly GCF_048772815.1 of Callospermophilus lateralis. Taxonomy (NCBI): domain Eukaryota; kingdom Metazoa; phylum Chordata; class Mammalia; order Rodentia; family Sciuridae; genus Callospermophilus; species Callospermophilus lateralis. Next base: position 114,326,231 of record NC_135305.1, on the reverse strand, counting down.
CCAGTGGGGAGACCACGCTGAGAAGGAGCCTGGCAGCATCCGCCTTGCCCACGAGTGCCCGGTGAGCCCAGGGAGTGGGCACAGCAGGAACCTCCCCAGGGCCTGTGCAGGGGCACCTCAAACACCACCACAGACACTCAATCCCTGGTGTGAAAACACATGGACCAGGGTTGGCACAGAAGCCACGCACACCCCTGTGTAGGCCGGCTCGCCTCTGGAGGACTCACAGCACCTGGTGCAAGGCTAATGCCATTACTGGCTGTGACACCATGCTGTCCAGGGGGTGATGACAAGGAGAAGCCTGCACCTGGCTCTGGTGACCTCAACTACAGAGATGGCGGCCCTGCCGGAGAGGCTCAGGACAAGGTCAGGACATGAGCAGGGTGTGATAAAACTGTCCCCAGCTTCCCATGGGACGGCAGAAGAGGACCGGAGACAGAAACTCGGGTGGGAAGGTGCTGAGCCATCTAGGCAGGAGCCAAGGTGGCAGAGGGGGCCATGACAGGGCAGAGTGACAGAGAGAGAGGTGGCAACGAGGTGGCAGCGCCTGGGAGGCTGGTGGCATGGTTATTGCTGGCGCCTTTTGGCCAAATTTATTGTGATCTTCAGAAACAAAAAGTGGAGCAGAAAGATTTGAAGAACTTGAAAGGCAGGAGGGAAACTGGGGAAAACTGGGAAGTTGCAGTTGTTTGAGACACTACTGCCACCCTGAAGGAACGCTGAAGACTGCCCAGGGACAGGAGCTGGCCGACCACGCCCCTCAGCTCCAGGAAGTAGAGGTCAACATTCCCTGAGGAGAGGCACCTTCCTGCACAGGGGCCTGGGGAGTGCTTCCAACTGCTCAGCCACCAAGACACTCAGAGGCTGCTGCAGCCAGGGTCCCTGGGGGCTTGGCCACTGCTCCAGATGGCCGCAGACCCTGGCGTCAACCACATGGGGCTGGTTCTGCAGGGCAGCGGGACGCTGGAGTCAGGGGGTCCTGGAGGCCCCACCAGGATTTCAAAGGAAGCCTGGGAGGCCAGGCAAAGGGAGCAGGGAAGAGTCCCCACTGGCCCCTTCCCAAGAGGATTGCTGACAGTCTGTTACCAGGACCAGGAAGGACATGGCACAAAGGCAAAAGGTCAGCTCCTCTAAGTGACCACAGCCCTACTATGCGCACCATCACAGGGGACCCGCCATTCCTATGCTGAGGAGGATAGAGGGACTGAGTTCTCAACAAGCCTCAGTAGCTCTATTCCCAGCCACTCCAAACTGGAAACAACCCTGGTGTCCGTGACCAGGTGAGCCGTGGCGTGTCCACCCAAAGGAACACTGTCCAGCAGCGAGAGGGGCAGCGTCCCCACCGCGCCGTCGCACAGTGGACCTCCAGGACACCGTGCTCCGTCAGACAAGCCAGGCACGAAGGAGTGTGTCCTGTTCCAGCCCGTCTGGGTGAAGTTCTGGAAAGGGCGCACGGAACCCGTGGAGGCTGAACGTAGGTCCAGGCTGCCCGGCTGGGCACGGTGATGCCAAGGGCCAGAGCGTGCTTTGTCAAGGGCACCGGCGGCCCAGAGGGACTCGGCTGCAGGTGCGGGGAGCACAGGGGTGGAGACTCGGCCTCCGTTCTGCACACCGATGCCCCTTGCCGTTTGCATGTGGACCCATAAGGTTGCCCGAAGGCACACACCAGTGCAGACTCTCCACCAGCGAACACACCGGCGCAGACCCTTTCCACCAGCACACTAGCGACAGACACCTGGAGTCTCCCACGCGCATCTCCTGGGAAGGAATCAGGTGTCTGCTGAAAAGACCCACCTGAAGAGCAGCAGGGGAGCGGCTCACACCCAGACCCCCCAAGCTGCTGCTCCGGGCCCCTCCAGCTCCAGCTCCAAACTCACCTGTTGGTTTAAAGCCAGAGCCACAAACCCAAACTGCCTTCCATCTTCTCAAACAGTCATTACTTTCAGGCTCAGGAGGGAGACTCCCAAGACTAGCGATGATTTTTTACTTTGATCTTTCACCCATGACCAAAAAATGAAAATTTGGATAAAAAAAAAAAAATCCCAAAATAAGAGCATTTTTCCAGGTAATGCTGATGCTCCACACGCTGTCCTGGTTTCCCTTCGGTGTCCCAGGGTTATGAACAGTCTCTAAGGGACGCCCGTGTCCTGCCGGCCTCTGCTGAAGCTGCTGTCCTGACCCAACGGGGAAGGAGCTCTCCTGGGGGGAGCCGGCAGGGAGCCCTTGGATGAGGACAGGACTCTCGGCCTCATGCAGACGCCAAGGGCCTGGCAGGACCCCACGTGGCCCTGGGCACCTGCACCACCTCGACCCCAGGAGCAGGCTCGCAGCCCGACACGGCAGCCTCTGCAGTCCCCACTGAGCCCACCCTCCACACACACCCTGCCCGCCACCTCTGCGTGGACGCGAGACAACTGCACATCCCGTGGGCTCCATCTTCACAATCCGCCCCATCCCCAGCTGCTCCCTGGTCCAAAAGCCGGCCTCAGCTCTCAGGGCCTCCCCCTCGCCCCCTCCCCACGCTTCCAAAACAGCCAAACTGACCCTTGACCCTTGACCCACATTGTACTGCCCCAAGGCTCACACTGTCCTAAGCCCTCTCTCCCAGGGACAGCCAGACCTCCCACCTCTGCCCACCCAGCTCCTAGCATCCTCACCCCCCAGCCCCCGCCTCAGGGGGCTGACGGCTCTCCCTGGACACAGCACCCAGAAAAACACAGGGGGCTGGCTCCTCACCTCCCACCGGGGTCTTTGTTCTGTGGTCCTTTCCAAAGCCTACGCAGACCGCAGCACCCCACCCCCGCACCTCTCCAGGCTGTGCAGTTCTCCAAACATGAGTCCCAGTGGGGACAGAATACATTTGCTGGTCTCACACCGCGCCCCGCCCCCCATCACACACTTTGTTCCCCTAGGCTTTTCTGGCGCCTGGGGTAAGGCATGGCGGAGTTACCAGAAGAAGTACGTTTCTAGCACAATCCACGATCACTCCTCCCCACTCCCCAGCTTGGGCTTTGACTGGAAGTAGAAAGGCTAAGACAAATCAAGAGGATGTACCAAACCTTCAGAAAAGGTATTTGCAAAAGAGCCAAAGTCAGGGGTATTTTAAGACACCTTGATCTGCCACCTGGAACATGAGAACCCAGGGAGGACCCTCACCCTCCTCAAAGGACCTGCTACCCTCCACGGCCAGTTGACACAGCTGGTGGATGGCTTCCCAGGCAGGGGGTCCTGGGGCTGCTCCACGTTCTCCAGCAGAAGAGAGGGGCTAACGTTGCTAGAGCATATGCATTTTTTTCCTAAAATACGTGACCCTGGCAGGCAGAGTGACAAAATCCTGTGCAGTGGCAGAGGCCAGTCAATGTGCCAGGCTCGTCCCTTGGCCAAAGAGCTGGTCCCCACATTCACCTTGGGGTTTAAGTTCACGCCTTAGAAAAATGACCATCAGCCCCGACCATGCACGTCAGGAGTCCCTGGGCTGTTGAGGTCTGGGGTTTTGCAAACACACTTGGTGCCCGTCTTTGGCAGGGTGGCCTGGCAGGCGACGGGAGCGTTCTACAGCCTGATGCTAAGTCTTCTCCGTGAGCATTTTTATTTGATGAGGCATTTCCCAGTGAAGCTCTCAGAGCATATTCGATGATGAATGACTCTTGCAACAAAGTACACAAGCTGTGGAGATCCCTGCACACCGGCCCCAGACCCTGGCTTTTAGGATGCTATATTTTGGGCGGGAACTGCACCGTTCATGCTATTGGAAGGGAGGGCGGAAGTCCACGGTGAGCTAATCTCCAAGTTAACCTTTTCAGGTTATAGACAAGGAAAGCACATGACTTCTACTCCAGGATGAGCTCCAGCCCTGGCTCTGCCTCCTGGGAGTGACGTGAGCCTGGTCTCATTATCTAGTGGCACAGAAACACTCAGCATGGTGGTCAGTGCACGGGGAGCCATCGGTGTCCTAAGCTAACACAACTCCTACCAATCATGGAATCCAAGCAGCCCAGAAAAAATTAATAGCAAAGTTGTGAAAGATAACCTAGATCTGCCAGCCCACGGGTGCAGGCTGCAGCGGCCATCTGCCGGTATTCCTGTGTCTCCAGTGATTGGCGGGTAGGCGTGCAAGGATTGTGTTACACCAACAAGATGTACCTTCTCTGAATTTTTATTTTTTCTGGAAATGATCATTATGGCTGCTTTTAGAACTTGCATAATGAATTGAAGAAAGGAAGAAAAAAAAAGACGACCAAGTTTTCTCATCGTACTGGTGTAGCCTTTTTATCCTGTTTTATCCTTCTTGCCCAAAACCTCTCTGATGTCCCACATTTTCCAAAATACAGAGGCTGCAGCTCAGGGCAGGTGGCACCTCCCAGCTTGTGCAGGCGCCAGCGTCTTTCTTCTCTGGGCGGCAGTTTTGTCTCAGGAGCCCCAGTGGACACTGTGTAGAACCCGTGACCTTGAATGACCTCGGTTTCCCCTGTGACCTGCTGCCTCCTGCGGTCTCAGCTGACAATCCAGTCCGCCGTGCTCAGCCCAGGGCCCACTCCCCATCTGAGGGCTCTCCTGCCTCTCTAACCCTTTCCCTCACTGGGAGTCCCAGGAGCCCTGGATAATTGATGGCCTGCTCTTTTTCTCCTGGAGAGGCTGGTGGCTCTGAGCCAGAGAAGGTCTCACAGATAAGAGAGGGCGGGAGCCTGGGGCATTTGTCAGGGGAAGGCCCTTCCCTGTGACAGAAGCAAACACTTCCACACAAAGTAGAAACAAAAGGAAAAACAGTTCCCAGGTTCAGATTTCCCTCGGGAAGGCCCCAGGCCAAGAGGGTTCACTTGCTGCAGCTGAACCCCAGCCTTTGGGTAGGAAGCCGCCCAGTTATAAGTGTTTTCAGATTCTGCCCGTCTATTCTGTTCTAAAGTACAAAACACTACAGTCAATAATTTTGTGAAATATAAAATAGATTGGCAGCTTTGTCCCTTGAAACTGACCAAGGAATCGAAAAATGTTCTTCTTGGGTTTCTTAGTATTTTTGTGGTTTAGTGCACATTTTTAACAATAAGTACCTATGATGTATTGGTGTCCACCTTTATTTCTACAGGGACTGCTCATTGGTAAAACTTAAATTACTGACCTTGTAAGGCAGTAATTTAAGTTTTACCAATGTGTTCTTTTTTTATCATAAGACATAAACTGTTGTCTTCAAAGCCCATGGCAAATATAATGCTTATGCCTTGGCCCCAAAGAACCAAATATAATTGATGCATTCTGTCCAGGTAAATGTTCTTTTAAATCATACCAAAGATGGACTGACACCGATTAAAAAAAAAAAAAAAAGTTAAGAAATGAAAATGAAAAGTAAAAAATTGAGAAGAATTAAAAAAACTAGATTGGAAAGAAGTAAGACTGATTTTTTTCAAACAAAATATAGAAAATTCTACGGAACACACTCCCGCAAGTACACACAGAGAGAACTTTCCAGAACTAATAAGCCAGTTCAGGAAGATCACTGGATTCAAGGTTGCTTCTACAAAAACTCATTCTATTTCCATGTCGTAGCAATGAGCAGTCAAAAAGGAAACTAGGAAAACAGTCCCACTTCCAGCAGCATCAAAAAGATTCAGATCCTGCTGGGGGCTGGGGCTGGGGCTGGGGCTGGGGCTCAGTGGTGGAGCGCTCGCCTAGCACGCAGGAGGCCCTGGGTTCGATCCTCAGCACCACATAAAAAGCTTCAGATACTCAGGAACAAATTTACTAAGACAGAGAAGACTGAACTACAAGGCAGAAGGCCTGGGCCACAGGAGGAAGTGGAGCTGGTTGGAGTTCACGGACTGGAAGGTTTGACGGCGTTGAGGTGCTGATTCTCCCCAGATGGCTGTAAAGATTCAAGTCAACCTCGGTCAGAGCCCCAGAACCCTTTGTTTCCTAGAAATTAAAAAACTGATGCTAAAAAATTCATATGGAACTCAAAGGACCAGAATAGCCAAGCTTGGGGGTGGGGGAGGACACCGTGGGGATTGTCATTTCTCGATTCCTGAGCTGGCCCGAAAGCTGTGGTAACTGACACAGGGAGGACCTGGCATGAGGCCAGCCAGGCAGGTAAACGGCTCAAATTGGGAGTCCAGTGATAAGTCCTGACACTTACGGTCAGTTACTTTTCAACAAAGATGACCAGACGATCAATCCGCTGGGGAAAATGAAATCTCCTTTGACAAATGCTTTTCAGACAACTGGATACCCACCTGCAGAGGAAAGGCCACCTGAGACCTCTGCCTCAGGCTGTGGGTAAGAAGTTACTCAAAATCAACCAGAGACCTAAATGTACAAGCTAACACGAAGAACAGAAAAAAGCTTTATGCATTTCAATTAGGCAGAACCCTCTTTGGTAATGACCCTGAAGTATGATTCAGAAGAGAAAAATGTATAAAGTGAACTTCATCAGCATTAAACCTTTTGTACTTCAAGTCACCATTAAGAAAATGGAAATGAGCAGACACCACGTGGAAGGAAAAATCTGTAAGCCACATATAGGATAAATAACAAGAGACGGAGGTAATCCCAGGTTTCAAATGGGCAAAAAAGTTGAATAGACACTCCACCAACAAAGTACTCAAGTGGCTATGAGTGCAAACATGTAATATCACCATTGTGAAGGAAATACAAAATAGACCACAGGGAAACACCAGGTCACTTCCACTGGACGGCTGCAGCCAGAAAGAGCCGATGCCCAGTAGCCAGAGGATTTGGTGCCTGGAGCTCTGGGGTCTGATGGTGGGAACCTGAGCAATGTGGTCATTCCTGGAAGATCAAAGGCAAGTTGCAAGCCTGCAGTTGCCCTCCCAGGTGCACAACCAAGAGAAAGGAAAACATTTTATACACAAAGTAACTTGTATGCAAATATTCACAGCAGCCTATTCAAAATAGACTGATTGTGGAAACACAACTGACTGTCCATCACCTGGTGAACAGATCAACAGGTGCTGCGGCCACACAATGGGATGCCACGCCGCAACAAGGGACGTGGCACTGACACACTTGGTGGAGGGACACACCTCCAAAAGTTCAGGCACAGAGAAGGGGGTCAGACACAGAAGACCCGGGGCCACAGCCACCTGACTCCATGTTTATGAAATGCCAGGAAACCAGATCTACTGAGGCAGAGAGCAGAGGGGCGGCTGCTGGGGCTGAGGGTGGGGCCGGAAGTGACCACCGTGGACAAGAGGGGTCCTTCTACAGCATGGAAATGTTTTAAAATTGTGGTGATGGTTGTGTAGAAATTTAATAAAAATCATTAAATCCTGTAATCACAATAGATGCATTTCACAACACAAAAACTATATCTTGACATATCTGCTTTTTTTACCAAAAGAATCAGTTTTTTCCTAACAAAAAAATTCAGACACCAAATTATTTCACACAAATTCAAAAAAGATGAACATTCAAACTCTGGATTAAGTTTTGGAGCCAGTGTTATAAAATGCAATGCCTCCCGGGACAGCAAGTCGCATAATGTTTCATTGACATGATGCTCCTTCCAAGGGGGAAATATCATGGGCATACTTTGCTTATTAAGTATCTATTTTGGAGTCTCCTTATGATTTGAAACATCCTCCTTTAATAGGAGTGAAAATGGAGACAGAGAAGCAAACTTGGCAGTCCCAGGCAGATGGATGTATCAGATGCCTGCCATGTGCCTCCCTCGCACAGGATGAAACCACTATTGCAACATCTTCTGGGAGAGAAGAGTAGCAAAATAATCTGAGCTGTAACTGATAAGTTGATTTTACGGTCTGTTCAATAACCCGTATCCCCTTAAAACCATCCTCTCCATGATTCAAACTGAGAATGTTTAGAGGTGTGAGTTTTATTAACAGTGAATTAGGACTCAGCTTGATTGACATCTGTTAAGATGTATGATTTCTGAACAAGGAGAAGCCGGGGGACAACAGTAGCTCCTGTTTAACCCTCTGTGTTGAATCCTGGCACTTTCTGCGGCTATAGTTGTTTATTACTCTGTAAAGATCACAGCAAACTTAAGACACTCAAGAGCAATATCTCCTTCGCACCTCTCAAGGCACGGGTCAGAATCCGGGTGTGCTGCACGGGTGCCGCAGGTCTGGGTTCTTACCTAGGAACTCCAGGCTGCTCCAAACTCACTGCAGCCGCTGGCAGCCTCCCTGGTGGCAGGACTGAGGTCCCTGGGGATCACCGTCACTCCTTATGATACCACTTCCCCTCTCCTGCGGTCCCCCGTCTGCAAAGCCAGCAGCAACTGGAACCTGTCTTCTGACCTGCTCTTCCAGGGGCCACTTTGGGACACGCCACTGTTAAAGGGCTCGCGAGAGCAGAGGAGCCAGCAAAGACCAGGAGCTTGCTTACAGGTGCACGGACTCCTCCCTGGGGCTCCTCCGCGGCTCCCAGAGTACCACCCGCGGGCAGCGGCCATCCTGCCCACAGGGACCTTGCTGCGGGAATTGCGTACAGCCACCTGAACAGCCTGACTCAGGAGTCCCAGCAGCAAGGGCAGGAGGAGCAGGACAGTTAGAAAGCTCCCTAAGAAGGGGAGGGAGACACGAAGCAGGGACAACAGGGTGAGGAAGAGACGGGACCCCAGGCCGACCCTCCCAGATGACGGGCCCTCAGGTCAGTGGACCAGGGGGGGCACAGCGCAGCTCAGCTGCCTCCAGACCCAGCCAGTCCCTCTCCTGTGCGCACTGGGCTGTGCTGGACTGAGGGAGGGGCATCACGGCGGGACCCCGGGGGCCGTATTTGGACCCAGATTAAAACCCAAAAGTACAAGGATATTTTTAAGAGCATCAGGAAAACTTGAAGATAAACTCAGTGTCGCACTAAGAAGCCTTGGGAACACTGTGGCTGGGTAAAAGCGCTGGGGTGACATAAGGACGCGTTCCTGGTTTTTGGAGAGGTCACTGGGGCTGATGTGCTATACACAGGTCAATAGCTTTGAAGTGTTTTAGTGACCACACAAAAAAGACAGAATGGACAAAACAAAGATAAGTAAGATGTCGAAAGCTGTTGACTCTCGGTGGCTTACATTAATATGTGTGTGTGTGTGCGCACACGTGTTTATCCACACTCCGTACACGGGTGTGCACACGTGGGCTCACTGCTGCAGTCCGCTGTCGCGCCTGATGAAAAGTTTTGATCAACAGTTTGAAGAGATTCCCGCACAGAGGCTTGACAAGAGCCGGGGCTCTGGGGACCCACGTGTGTCACTGCCACTCCCCATGCAGTGCCTTGCAGTGGGCACTGCTGTAGTCCCCCATCCACAGATAAGGAAAGGACAGAACAACCGCTTCAGGACGCGGCCAACAGACCTGCCAACCACCGTGACTCCATCGGGCGTCAGAGGCAGGGGACTGCAGGTCCTGTAGGCCTGCACCTCACAGAGCAGGTTCACGGCCAGCGCAGAGGCCGGAGGGCAGCCTCCAGGCAGGGGACAGAGGGGAGACCAGGGAGCCAGAGAGGGGTATAGGGGAGCGGAGGGGAGAGGCTGGGGAACATCAGGAAGGACAGAGGGCAGGGAACATGCTGGACTAGAAAGACGGAAAGAAGAGCTGGAGGGTCCAACAAACCCCCAGGCCTCCTTCCTCTCCTCCCCAGCCCGATGCCAGGCAGAGGTGGAAGGCAAAAGGACAGGCCAGACAGACAGGACACGTGATGCCAGGGCAGGGTCCACCCGTCACTCGCCCCCTCTCCAGTCCGCCACCATCTTTCCCTGTAACCACGGCCCTCCAAGTTGGAGCTCAGCTTCTCCTGACCAGCCCCAAGCTCAGGAACTGGGAAGGAGGAGAGGGAAAATCATGCATAGAGGCCGACTTTTTTTTTTTTTTTTTAAGAACTTGGCCAAGATAAAACTCCTGCCCCATCAGTGAGAGGAGAACCCACGAGGCCTTCATCCCCAGGAGCTGAGGCTGGGCACGTTGACCTCAGACACTGACCTGTGCCAGGGAGCCAGGCTGTGATACCAACCGTGGAGAAGACACGTTGGGGGCTGGAGGTGTGCCGGGGGCACAGACGGGGTGGGGGGCTCAAAGGAGAGAGAGGGACAGAGGACACAGAGGAGGAGCCGGCCCTCAGGGCACTGCAGAGTGGCAGGTGCTGGGGCGGCAGCCTCACCCCCGTCATCCCGTTGGGTCTGAACGGGGAGCCTCCCTCCTTCCACAGCAGCATCTATCCACAGGCCACCAAGCAGGAGCAGCCCCAGCGTCCCTCAGCTGACACGGCACAGCCACACCACGGGGGATACTGGCCTACAGAAAGCAGCGGAGCTCTGGCGCAGGCAGACCCAGGCAGACAGGGAAGGAGTGGCACAGGGGGTCGCCGAGTCAAAAGGCCACTTGTGCCGCATCCCACAGAGGCAGGAAGTGGATCAGTGGTTGCCAGGGGCTGGGCCGGGCAGGGGGACGGGGTGAGCCCAGAGACTCTTTGGAGAGTGATGAAGATGTTGTAAAATCTGACGGTGGGGCCCTGTGCTGCTGACCCTCCCAACTCGGGGAGCTGGGCACGTCCATTGGGGTTGAGTTCACGCTCTAAGAAATGCATCTCGATAAACCCTCAAAGAAATTTGCAATTTTTGACTAACAATAGAGGGATTATTACTTTCCCTTCCCTTGCAAAGGTTTTTAGTACAAAATCAGAAGCAAAAAAGCATTTCACATAGATGAGAGTAAACCAAACACCAAAAAATAATGAGAGAGCAAACCGTCCACCTCCTCTGCTCCCGGCCATGACCTGAGGCACAGGGTGAACTGGGTCTATGCAGCGGGGACTTTAGCCTGCCACGGGCCCCCCTCAGAGCCACACTGCGCCTGCGTCTCCACCCCCGCCCCCATAGTGACTCTTTACCATGGGACTCTTTAAAAATCAAGGAGAACTGGGATCGGAAGTCACGTCCCTCCCTTGAGTCAGTCTACACTCTCTCGCCTGCAAAGAAAGCCCAGAAGGATCTGGAAGAACCTGTGGTCTCACAGAGACCTGGCAGTGTCCATGACTTCTGGGGACAGAAGTGCGTCACCCTCGCTGCCCAAAGAGGAGCGGTCCAGCACCTCATGCAGACACCAACCTCCGCGGATGCTGAAGTCCCGTTTCCACATGAAAAGGCACAGGATCTGCCCGTGAACTCTGCCCATCTCCCAAGCACTCTGCACCACCTCTAGATCCCTTAAACCATGTGAATGCTCTGGACACGGCCATCATGCAGAGTAGTTAGGAGCCTGACTGTGACACTGTGCATCTATCTGGGGCCCAGACACGATTGGTGATATTTTCCAGCCGTAGTAGGGAGATCCATGGATGCAGAATTCGAGGACGTGCAGGGCTGACTCTATACACAAAGGGAGTTCCAGGGCACTGTGATTTCTTCGAATTTTAATAAAGTCATTTCCTCCAGCCATAAAATAATTTAAAAGCTGAGACACACGCTCCCCAGCAAGCCCTCCAAGTGGTGTGGTTGGCAAGCCAGACACAGGGGGCAGGAACACCCAGCACCCCGCCCGCGGCCGTGCTGACTGCACCTGCAGACCCGGGATCAGCCTGGCCGGGGTCAGCGCTGCGGGCAGCAGGGCTACCAGGAAGGCCCCCGGCAACCCAGCCCTGGCTGAGGGGGAAGTGTGTTCAGGAAATGCACGGACAGTAGGAACTCTCTACAGGGACCGAAAACAAGAAGGTGGCAAAAAGGCTGTGGGTCTAACCCGACCGGAGGACAGTGCCCGTAGGCAGACCACCAGCTCTGGGAGGTGGACGAGCCCATGTACCTCATGGGCTTGGAGGACTGTGGTCACAGGGAAGGATAGTGGCGGTTGGGGGCTTCACCAGCCCTGGAACGCCACACTACAAAGTTCCCGAGCAACCCTGCCTCCCTGAGCACTGTTAGTGAAGCAGAGCACCCCTGCACCCCAGGACGCCTGCACCATGGCACCTGGACACCCCTGCACCCTAGCACCCCTGTGCCACAACACCCCTGCACCCCAGCACCCCTGCACCACTGCATCCCTGCACCCCAGCACCATTACACTCCTGAACCCCAGCACCCCTGCACCAGAAGAGACCAGCGCTGGCTAGGATTGGGCATGACCAGGAAGAGATGGTCCCTGACCTGTGTCCATACAGGTGACGTCCTTGTGACCCACAGAGTAGAAAGTTGAATGACCTGCAGGGGTAAGAGCAGCGCAGTGGTCCTGATGATCAGGAAGTGCATAAGAGACCACCCACCACAAAAACCGATGGCGACCAGTGACAGAGCCCCACACGCTGGAGGAGCCAGCCGCCCTTGGGGAGACGCGTGCCAACCGCCACCCCCCCCCGCCCCCCGCGGCCATGCAAAGCCAGCAGCAGGAGAGCGGCTGAGGATCTCTGGGCGGGAGGGAGGGGATCCCCACACCAGGGCCCAGGGACCCAGAGAGAGCCTCTTTCCTGGCTACCAGGGGCCCCATCCTTTGCCTGGACAGCGGGAACTTCCAGGAGCAAGCTGCGCCCTGCAGGTGCATGCCAACCCCCCCCCCCAGGTGTTTTTGTTCTGATAAGGGCTCCAGAGAACAGGAGCCGCTCACACCAGCCAAAGTCGCCACTCAGTCTTCCAGCGACCTACTGTGAACTCTGCTGACGATCACCTCACTAGATGCTTCCCGGTCCCGGGGTGTCCTGTCCCCCGACTTTGAATATGCGATGCACGGAGAAGCCTGATCTTGAATTAAGCATGCCCAGGAGTGTGCGCACCTCTATCGAGATGCTGAGTCTTCCCAGGGTGCCCAGGGACACATGCCCTCTCTGTTCAGGGAGACGCACTTTGGGAAGTACCCAGTGCACCCCTCACATGCTGCAAGTAATCAAGCTCTCCGCCCTTCACTTCCTGGCTCTGCTTATCAGCTCTGCCTCCCCAAGAGGTGAACCTCTGTGTTCAGCTCCACTTTGATTTTGGGCAACCAGCCCCCAAGGAGACTTAAAACCCAGCTGAACTAGTCTGTTTCCTAGCAGCTCATTCACAGGACGTGTTATGAGAAACGCAAGTAAGCATTAGGCCCCCAACTAGGTGCACAAAATCGCCTCCATTCCCACCAATAAATAGCTAGGAAGGCTACAGAAGCGCCAGGGGTTATATCTGTGAATCACACAGCCCTGGCTGACTTCACCACTGCAGTCACCGCAGGCCACGGGAGCAGCAGGACTCACCGATTCTCTGATTGAAAATCTTGTCGAAGGTGATCTCATTTCTCTCCTCGAGATACTTCTGCATCACGTTCCGGATACTGAAAGAGAAGACGGCACATCTTTAACAACACGGACCTCACCGTGACAACCATCCCCAGAAGGGAGCAGGGAGGGGGCCTTCCCAAGACACTCGCTTTAGGGGAGACCCTTCCTGCTGTCACAGGGGCCGGTGGCATGGCTGAGCAGATCAAAGCCAGCCACATGCTCTCCCGGGACCGGAGGCCAGCCTTCCAGGTGGAAACTGAAGACCCTTCGCCCTCCAAAATAGTCTATGTGCCTGTGTGTGCACACACACCAACACGCACACACCAACACGCACACACCAACACGCACACACCAACACGCACACACCAACACGCACACACCAACACACACAGCCCTGGGCGCACGACACACATGCACAGGTCCTGCTTGTCACCTATGAGCTTCTTTCTGCAACAAACGTTTCACATATATACAGAGGAGCTGCTGGGTCACAGGTGTGCACCACCGCGCCCGGCTGCGTTGAAACTTAATGTAGAACAGAAGCAGCGAGATGGAAAAATGGAGAAGGGATGGATCATTCAATAAGTGAACCTGAAAGTGTTTATTCAGATGGAATAAGGAGAAGATAGAATCTCCAGTATCCAGACAGTGGAAATGAACGATTCAGCATCACTATTAACACTGACTAAGGTGTAATTCAAACATAATTAAATGTACATACAGTGTTTATTGTTCGATGAGCCTTCACAAATACACCCTTGCAACTACCCTCCTACAGCAGGTACAAAACCTCCCAACCCCCTCCTAGGAAAGGTGCCCCTTTGCGGCCACTTCCCTGTATTCTAGATCCACGCAGCCACTGGTCTGCCCTCTGTCCACACGGGTTACGTGCTCCGGTTCTAGACTTCTAGGCAGAGGGCAGGATGCCAAGGGTCTTCCGTGTCTGGCTTGCACCCGTCGGGAGTGAGCTTCACCCACCTGCTGTGTGCCACCCCTCAGCCCCTTTCCATGGCACACAGCGTGCTACTCTGATTAGCCCACAGTCGATTCATGCATCCGCCTGTTGATGGACATCCGCGCTGCTTCCAGTGGGGAGCTATCAGGAATAAAGGTGCCTCGAATATCTATGTATTCATCAATTTGTGGGTGTGCATTTCCATGTCTGGGGAAAATAGCCCCAGATTGAAATTGTTGGTCACGTGGTGAAGTGGTGTATTTTACATCATGGGGAGTGACAGGACCACCTCTGTTCCAGGAGGGGCTCCTACTTTATATTCCCATCGACAGTGCAGGACGGCTCCAGGGCTCCGTGTTCTTGCCAACACTTGGGTTGCTCATCTTTTTACATTTAGCCACTCTGTTGAGCATGTAGCACTATTCTATTTTAATTTGTCTTTTAACTTGCATTTCCTTAATGGATAACAGCAATGAGCGTGTTGGTACATGATTCTTGGAATCCATACACCTTCTTTTATGACGTGTGTAGTCAAATCTGTTGTCTTTTAGTGGAACTGATTGCTCAGTGGTGAGACGTCTTTATGAAGCCTGGCGAGAAGGGCTATGTCAGATTCCGTGATGCTGATATTCTCTCCCAGGTAGCGCCTTAGCTCCCCATTTTCCTCAGGGAGTCCTACCAAGAGTGGGATATTTAAGCTCTTCCGTGGGTTTCTTGGTTATTTCTTTGTTGGACACTATGGTAAGAAGCCATGACACCCCAAGGTCATGAAGATTTTCATCTCAATTTTCCTCTAGGAGTTTTAGCTTCTACATTCAGGTCTAATTTCCACGTCAGACTAAGGCAGGAATCGTCATCTCTGGTCTTTTTATAATCCCTAAGTGTCCCAGGGTCACTTGTTGAAAAGGTCGTCCCTCCTGACTCAGTCATCTCGGCCCGCGGTTGGTTCAACACCCAGAACCTGCAGGTCTACCTCTGGACTGACCCGTGGCTTTGATCTTCAGGGGTCTCCTTCCATAACCACTGTATCGCCTGAAGCGCTGTTTTGCTAACTTCTTAAGAAGGTGGATTGACAGATTCAAATATTTCTAATGCAAGTGTTTAAAGCCCAGGATTCCTTCTAGGCACGGACTGAGCTGCACCTCATAGATAATGATTCATTCTATTTTCATTTCCTTTCAATTCAAATCATGTTCTAATTTCTCTTGGTCCTTGTTCCTTGGCCTGTGTGGCTCCATTTCCAAACACGAGGAGACTCCCAGTCACCTTTCAGTCACTGGATTTCAGTTTAGTTCTTTGGTGTTCACGGAGCCTATGCCGAACGAGTCGGTTCTTTCCAGATTCACAGACGTTCGTTTCCTTGGTTGGAATGGGGTGGGGCTGGTGGAGTATCCGTGCAGGTGTGAACAGAATGTGCGTGCTGTCGTGGGACGCACCCATGGGTGGGTGTCAACGGGGTCCAGCTGGTTGATGGTGCCCAGAGATTTTTCCAGGTTCTCACTCATTTCCTGTGTCCTCCTTGCACATGTGACTGAGTCACCCAACTGCAGTGGTGACGCTGTCCACTGCTCCTTCTGATTCTGTCTCTGGCATCGACTTTGCAGCCGTCAAGCGTGTAGGCAGTTGAGGCTGCAGTGCCCCTGTCAGTATGGTGGCCGGGGACACCTGGTGAAGGGCAGGTCAGCCTGCTTCCCCAGCGGTGACTCGGGTCACTCCGGCGAGTGTCCACATGGGGTTGTCGCTGTCTTTTTTACTTTCCAGTATCTCTATTTGAAGGGAGAGCTGAGTTCACGGCACGTCTGGCGCTCTCCCTACCCACGGCCACCTCTGCCGTTTAGCGGAGGTGTCTACACCGGTTGCAGTTAATGTCATCCCGGCAGGTTTGGACAAGTCCATTATCCCACCAATGGAGTTCCCAACTGTCCTTCTTCTCTATAGCTTTCTTGAGCTATAATTGATATAGCACATGACATTGTAAGGGTGGCTTAGCCGGTTTCTATTAAACTTATGTCACCTCAATTCAATTTTGGGGGGAGCTACCAGGGATTGAACTCAGGGCCACACAACCACTGAGCCCCATCCCAGCCCTATTCTGTATTTTATTTAGACTCAGGGTCTCACTGAGTCGCTTAATGCCTACCTGTTGCTGAGGCTGGCTTTGAACTCACCATCCTCCTGCCTCAGCCTCCCAAGCCACTGCGCCCAGCTACCTCCAGTCAATTTTAAAACACTTTTCATCATGCTAAAACTTGCCTTGTGCCCACTGGCTACCAACCCCTGCTCCCACCAGATGGTGGGAGCTACCATCTGTCTTCCCTGTCTTCCTTCCATACTCATAAGTGGAATGACAGATGCTGTCTGTCCTACTTGGCTCGTCTCATGTGACAGGATCTTTGAAAGGTGTACCCCGTCTTTGGTATTGCTGGGTGGGAGTCCACGTGTGGCTGTCGCACACCATGACCCATTCACTGGTTAACAGACATTCAGATTGCTTCCTGTATGAGTCATACAAATATAGCCACCGTGGAAGCCCACCTGGAGGTCTCTGTATGGGCCTATTTCTCTTAAGTGGATCCATATAAGTGAGTTAGTTAGATTGCATCATAAACGCATGCTTTGAAATTTTTGAAAGAAACCAACAAAGTGGCTGTGCCATTTCACATTCCCGTCAGCAGTATAGGAGCATCCTTGTTTCTGCACACCCTGGAAAATTCTCCTTATCTTCTGACTGTGAGGTGAGCGCCCCCAGTGGGTATGAGGTACCTACTGTTTTAATTTCCATTTCCCTAAGAAGTAATGATGGTTTGTTTGTTTGTTTGTTTTTATGTGCTCATTAGCCATTTGTCTGTCTTCTTTGGTGAAATATATCCTCAAGTATATTGCCCGTTTGGGGGAGTACTGGTATCTTATTATTGAATTGTAAGAACTCTTTATATATTCTGGATATAAACTATTTTTCATATTTGTAATTTTCAGACTATAATCTGTCTTGTACTTGCTTAGTGATATCTTTAAATAGCAAAAAAGTTTTTGAACCTTTTAGGGGGGAAATTTGGAGATTTAAGCCAGGGGTGCTTTACCACAGAGCCCCATCCCCAACCCTCTACTTGTTTTTCTGTTTTGGGACAGGGTCTCACTAAACTGCTGATTGATTAAAACCAAATTTATCCGTATCTCTGTTTTGCAGGTCATGCTTTGGGTCGTCATTATCTAAGGAGTCTTTGCCTGACCTGAGGTAACACAGGTCTCGGCGGGATTCCCCCTGGAGGTCCTCCTGGGCTGCGGGGGAGCTCGCTGTTGGGGGACAAGGGGAGGCAGCCCCCAGGTCCCTCCCACCTCTGGCCGGCTCTGCGCGGTCCTCCAGGACGCAGTCCTCCCGCTCGGCTGCTGGACACTTCATCCACCGGCCGACAGCGAGGCCAGGTTTATGTCTGGCCTCCAGGTTCTGTGCGGTGGGTATTCATGTCAGTTCTTGGTGCCAACGCGGCACTCGGGCGACATCACGGCACCGCGGTAAGCTGGAGTCGGGGAGCGATGCCGGAAGGCGGGCAGGACAGAAAGGGTCCCTCGAGTAATCCTCAGTGACCCGGTCCCCGTGCTGGGTGGTGGCTCCAGGGGAATCTGCTGTATGACAAGCGTGGCTGAGCGGGTGACCCCCGGCCGTGGAAGTGAATGAGCAGAGGGCGCCACTGCCCACCCCGTGTCGACGGAGCCCGGGCCCCGGGGCCGGGACAAAACAGGAGCTCCCTCCAGTGGCGGCAGGACTGTCACTGGGACACTGTGCCTGTCCCTTCTCCGGGAACTCGCCAGGTCACCACACTGCTCTCCCGGCTCGGAGGTTCATTTGGGGCAATAAATCAAATAATGATCAAAAGCATTTTTTTTAAGTCCTTGACCATTGATAAAATCACCCAGGGACGTTTAACCTGCGAGTGACATAGAATAAGGACCGGGTCCTGAGGCTCCCGACCTTGGTCTCTCTCTGTTCGCCCAGTGTGGGCCCCTCTGAGGCCAGGCCGGTCCTCGGCTGTCCTGCTTCTTCAGTGAGTGACACGCCTCATTCTTTCCTGAACAGGTGACAGTTCTCACCTTGAGATGGGGCTTGGCCCTCTCCTCACGGTCACGTCTCTTGGGGACGCTCTTCAAGGCGTGCTCCTGGGCCACTCAGGAGTCCCAGTGGTCATGACTGGCAACTCACTGGACACTCCTTCCCGACTGGCCATGTTCCCCATGCTGACCTCTTAAGGGCCACTCCAGGTAGGCCGTGACTTCCCAGGACCCGCCCGTGTTGGTCAGGGTCTGAGGCACACAGACTCTCACACCAGGCCCCTCCCTGCAGGGCACTGCGACCACCGACAGTGCACTGCGGGATGTTTCCTCTGATGTGCAGAAGCGAGGCCACAGTAAGGGGACTGGCAGGGAGACAGAGAAGGAATGGGAATTCTGTCAGAATAAAAGAAAGATTCAGTAGAAGGACATGGGGGGTGCGGGTGGAGGGACAGGATCAGGGAAGGACAGCGGGAAGAATCTGCTTCCAATGACACACATGAGCACACCACAGTGAATCCCAGCATTAGGGACACCCCCAACACACCAATTTTTGTTTTCTTCTTTGAATACCAGGAATTGAACTCAGGGACACTGGACCACTGAGCCCCATCCCCAGCCCTGTTCTGTGTCTTATTTAGAGACAGGGCCTCACTGAGTTGCTCAGGGCCTCACTGTTGCTGAGGCTGGCTTTGAACTCTCGATCCTCCTGTCTCAGCCTCCAGAGCCGTTGGGATGACAGGCGTGTGCCAACGTGCCCAGGCACAAGACACCAATTTTTAAAATGTAAATACATGGAAAGATCAGTTGAGGAGGGGCAACAGAGGAAAGGCAGAGGGGAGGGTAAGGGTAAGCACTGGAATTCTATTCCACGCATTTGTGATTGTGTCAGAATGAATCCCGATGTCATGCATGACTATTATGAGCCAATAAAATAATTTAAGAGTAAAACAAAAAATAAAAATCTAATCTGGGGCTGGGGCCGTCACTCAGGGATAGCACTTGCAGCACGTGGGAGGCCCTGGGTTCCATCCCCAGCAAAAGAAGAGCCATTGTCTAACCACCCTAGGAATCTGTCCCATGCCTGTATCTCCTCCCTGCAGTTCTTGACCATTACACTCTACTAATAATTTTTTTTGTTGTACTATTTGGTTCCTATTTGCATTTTAAATATTTCACATTTTATTTTTAGTTGAAAAAAGGTAGCTGCTTCCCCATACTACACAGGATGAGTGATTTCATATGTATCTTAGATTTAAGTACGAAGCCTAAAACTACAAAACCTTTTAAAGGAAACAAATGAAAGAATCTTTGTGACTGGGTCAAACAAAGACATCAGACACAACACAAAAGCACCAACCCAAGACAAGGATTGATTAGATTTCACCAAAATGAGAAACTTCTGTTCCTCAGAAGAGCACTTCACAGAATGAAAACGTAAGCCCAGACAGAGAAAATACTGGCAAATCATACCCTGATTAAGGATCTAGATCCAACATATATAAATATCTGTTAAAATTCAAGAACAAGAAAACAAAAATATCCAATAAAATTGGGGAAAATATCTGAATGGACACTTCAGGAAAGAAGGTCTATGGAGGACAACTGGGCACATGGAGATAGTTGACAGGGTGCTCACTGGGGAGAGGCACCGGAAATGAAGTGAGATCCCCCTACACATGCTATTGGAAAGTGTGGCTACAATACAAAGGACCATACCAACTGTTGGCAAGAACACAGAACAACTGAACTTCTCCTGCACGGCTGGTGGGAAGGTAAAATAGGGCACATGCCTTGGAAAAGTGCTTGGCTACATCTACCATGTGACCCACCCACTCCACTCCTGGGTATTTACCCAGAAAAAGGAAACGATGCGTCCCTGCAAAGATATGCACATGAATACGCTCAACAGCTTCATCTCAGATGGTCAAAAACAGGGATCAGGGACTGGGGCTCAGCGGGAGAGTGCTCGCCTAGCACGTGGGAGGCCCTGGGTTCAATCCTCAGCACCACATATAAATAAATAAATTAAATAAAGGTATTATGTCCAACTACAACTAAAAATATATATTTAAAAAAAAACAGGAA
The DNA here is from genome assembly GCF_048772815.1 of Callospermophilus lateralis. Classification (NCBI taxonomy): domain Eukaryota; kingdom Metazoa; phylum Chordata; class Mammalia; order Rodentia; family Sciuridae; genus Callospermophilus; species Callospermophilus lateralis. The sequence goes on along the minus strand of NC_135305.1, from coordinate 114,305,944 downwards.
TCAATGCCAGTGCCCACACTAGATGACGGGATCTGGAAACGGGGATCTCAGGACAGGGAGTTGCTTGGACCTAATAAAGGAAAAAACCATCCACACATGAACAACAAAAATAAATCTCAAAATAATTATTCTGAATTAAATAAGCCAGAGCTCCGAGTCCCAGAAGAGGACACACTGCTTAACTACAAAGAGCGAGGTGCAGGTCTTCAAGGGTGGAGTGGCGCCAAGGTCAAAGCATGTCGGCTCCACGTGTCTTTATCCCTTGCTCCTGGCACAGAGCCCCTGAGACCCCTGGGTCTTCTGAGCTCCTAGAGGAGTGTCTTTGTTCACAGGAAGCCCTTCCTAGCCCAGCAGGGAGGCCCACACCTGTCATCCCAGCGGCTCAGGAGGCTGAGGCGGGAGGGGAGCGAGTTCAAAGCCAGCCTCAGCAACTTAGCAAGGACCTGAGCAATCAGTGAGACCCTGTCTCTAAATAAAATATAAAAAAGGGCTGGGGATGGGGCTCCGGGGTCCAATTCAAAGAGGAGGAGGAGGGAGAAGGAGAAGGAGAAGCCCTATTGAGAACTCTGGAAGGGTCTGGCACCCAGGCCCGGCCCCCTCATCTGTGTGCTGGGAGGTGGGTGGGCTCTCAGGGGGCATGGAAGCCTGGCGCCCTCCGCCTCCCCCAAGTCCCGATCCCTCTCCCTTTCTGCTGTCCCTAGGTCATAACAAAACTCATCCAAGCCCGGCGTTTGCCCAAGTTCTATGAGTCACTCAGCGATGGCCCCACGAGGACCCTGGGGAAGCCTGCATGTGAGTCAGCTGGGCAGAGGCAGGGGACACCAGCAGCCCCTTGGGAGGTGGCCTAGAGGGCAGTGGTCTCCTGGGACTGAGCACTTCAGTCCTCTCACAATCCGCTGCGCTGCGGGTCAGCCAGCTGGTGTCACAGAGTCGAGAACTGGTGGGACACCACACAACACGCTGGCTACCTTCATTCTGGTGACACCTGCCCCGTGTGGATCGGACTCACCCAGCGGTGCCCTTGAAACGAGTGCATTTCATCTTAGGTGAACCATGCCTCGGAGAAGCCATTTGTCCGCTGTGTCTGCTGTTGCTGTTGTCGTTTGTGTTGTGTTGTCACTCCATGGAGACCCGATCAGCAAGATCCTGGGTGCGGAAGTCATGTCTTCCACCACAACCAAGTCCAAGAGGGAATAAGGGTGCTGGTGGAGACTACAGGTTCAAGACAGGAACAACAGCAGCAAAGCACATGAGCCACGTTTGGAACTCGATTTACATTCGACATTTTATTTTTTTAATTGCAGAAGCTGGGCATGGTAGCTCAGGCCTGTCATCCCAGCGGCTCAGGAGGCTGAGGCAGGAGGATCAGGAGTTCAAAACCAGCCTCAGCAACTTAGCAAGGCCCTCAGTAACTCAGTGAGACCCTGTCTCTAAATGAAATATAAAAACGGGCTGGGGACGGGGCTCAGTGGTTAAGCGCCCCTGGGTTCAATCCCCAGTATCAAAAAAGAAAGAAAGAAACTGGAGGAATATGAATATGGATTGAACATTTGATGATATTAAGGAAGTGTTTTCTTTCAGCAGAGGCTTTGTATCTCAAAAGAGCTCTTATCTTGCAGGAACACATACAGAGTCGCGCAGATGGAACGATACGCTCGGTCTCGGCATCCTGCAGAGTCATCTCAAGAACAGCGGAGGCCAAGGTGTGGAGGCGGCCAGGCATGGACGGTGCATGGACGGTGCATGGACGGCATGTGCATGGACGGCTGACCCCGAGGGCAACCTCAGGGCCACTCTGCTAGCCCCTCCTCCTGCACGGGATTTTGCCTTCGTTGCAGAAAGCTTGGAAGAACCAACTTCTGGCCTCTGGACTCCAGGATCCTAAGTTCTTTACCCTCGTTCCCAAAACAAAGCACAGGTGTAGCACAGATGGGGACAGGAGGGCCAATGTATATTTGAAAATGAACACGGGAAAAATAAAAGAAAAAGAAAATGAACAACAGCCCCCCCACCCATCGTGGCCTGCTGGGGGTCCTGCTATGTGAATGGATCAAAGTAGGATAACATTATATCGTAATGTTTAAAGCCTTTCTGTACCACGGTGGCTGCAGACCAGCCGCCAGACCTGCTGTCCAGGCCAGGGGAAGGTCTGCTATTGGACTTGGACTTCCTTCCCCTCACGAAACCACAGGATTCATGGCCTCATCAGATAGCCCCACGGTCAAGCCCCCGTGTTCCATGTGAGGCTGAATTTTTTAAAATTCTAATGTCTCAAATAAAATGCATTTTAAAAATATTTTAAAATGCTCTATTGCCTTAAAAAAAAAAAGAAAGAAAACATAAGAAGTTAGGAGAAGTTAGGCTGTGACGTGCGGCCAGGAGGGTGGGGTGCTTGGTGAACCCGCAGCGGCTCCGGATAGGAGCCGTTCCCACTCCTGGCCACCAAGAAACCCAAGAGGCAGACTTTATTTTAAGATAAGATGGCTCGCTATCACGCCAAGATTCCATTTCCTCAAATTGAAACTGCTTCTTTTTTTCAAAGGTAGTTGCTAAACATTTTTCACAATCCAGTCAATAAGCAGAATAGAGCTGTGTCATCCAAAGCCACGGTCAAAACTGTCCCACGTGGATCCCGAGGCAGGAAGCCTTTCAGGAGGATGGGTCGGTGTCAGCCCACCCCAAGTTCCCTTGTCACCAGATCTTTGGAGGGAAAGTCTGGAAGGTGATCCCCACAGCATCAACCAGCTGATCCCGGGCCCGTCCACGTCGGGGGTCGCAGCCCAATCGACAGCACGTGGATTTGAGTCCCTGTGCCATCCCGACAGTAGCCTGGCACTCTGCCTTCTGCTTCTGATGCCCATTTCTTTGCCATCGAGAACTGCTTGTTACAGTGGCACTAAACCTACTTGAATTTCACCGGCCGAAAAAAAAATGAATGGAAAGAGAAGCAGTCCTCTCGTAGAAGTCACTGGGCACAGAAGCACGCGGACGACTTCTTAGGGTCGTCAATTTACCTAACTAACAGCACTAAACCTCCATCTTCCAAACCACCTCTCTAAGTTGGGGACAATAATCATCATGGTCACCATTCATCTGTTCAGGGAAACTCTTTTGGACCAGCCCCCTGCAGCGGCACCTCTACTCTGTGGATGTGGCCGTCCACCCTGGGAGCAGGGGGAGGCAAGGAGACCCACCCGGGGGGTGGCAGCTTCCTGTTCCCAAGAGCTGGCTCCTAGAGTACACGCCCAACCATGGAGGGATCTCATTTACAAGACTCGGTCCACCACCGTCCACGGTTCCAGTGGCCACATCGCGTGCTGTCTCCCTACCCGGGGCCACACTGGATTCTCCTCAGTCTCCATGAAACCGTTTACAGAGCTCTGTAAATACCGACCCCCTGAATGCTTTTTTGTAAAACATTAAAAGCTCCTATGTATCCTCCAAGATCCGGGTCTGCGATCCCCAGCTGCTCAGAGGTGAGCCCCACTGGCTGCCGGCTGTCTGTCACCACCCCCACGTCCCCATGAGGCTCAGTGACCACTGCGTCTCAGTCTCCCACTACACGTGCATCTTGAGGGACGTCAGCGAGCGTCCCGGTACCGCACCTGACCTCCCACAGGGCCCAATCTGCCACCAACGTGAATGTCCCCAAGGCAGTGAATGAAGAGTGATCATTTTCATAAGTAAATTCCATGACATGATCCGGCACAAGCGTATTTACATCAGCTAATGTTTGCTAAGGGTCTGCCCGGAGTCCAGAAGTATTCTGGCCACAGAAACACAGACCCATGAACTCGGCTCATTCACTCACACGAAATCTGTTCCCAAGAAGGGCTTCCACGGTGAAGGCTGAGCCCAGGGAGACCACCCGAGGGTCTCCAGAGCATGGGACAGGCTACCAACACGGATGTGACCGTCCACCTGTGCTGTTAGGCTGCGCCCTTGAGGAGCCAGGACCAAGGACCTCAGCGGGCATCAGCGGGCCACAACTGGGCGGGATCACTGTCCTGCACCTCTAACCTTCGTGCCAAGCCAATGAGAAACAGCCAGGGGCGGGAGTGTCCCTCCCACAGAGGACACAGCAGGGAGCAGCAGGCGGAGACCTGAAAACCCAGCCTCCCGGTGGCCGTGGCCTCCGCCAGAGCTCAGTGTGCAGTGTGTGAGTCCTCTTGGGGGACTCAGGGGGACGCAGCTGTACGCCGGGGACCAGCTCAACTCTGCCCGGTTAGACTGGGTCCCTCGTCCTGAAGGCAGTTAATAACAGCCGCTGGGTGCCCATCATGCCTTCCACCTATCAGCACGGACACCCTCCCACCTCAGGAAACGGTGGGCACACGGCCAGCCAGGCCAGTGCCACAGGTAGGTCACGTGATCTGCTGCTCGCCCACAGAACCTGAAGATAAGTGACTTATGCCACTTCCAGGTCACGTCCCCGGAAAGAGATGGCTGGGGCTCGGCCTCCTGCCTTGCCTCTCCTGACTGAGGCTCCCACCTGGCCTCGAGGTGCCCCTCTGCCGTCAAGGCCAGCCTGGGCTGCGGACCTAACTCCCCTCCCCGGTCAGCTCAGAGTCACCCCGAGGTTCTCAGCCTCAGCTGAGTCTGGGACCACCCGAGGAGGGTCCTCAAAATCCTGGTGCCCGGCCTTCCCCCGTAGACCCTGATGGAATCGGGCTATCCCGTGGCCTAGGCGCGGGCCACCGCGTTCTGGGGTCGCTGTTACAATTGCTTGCGGCACACCTAACTATGAGAAATGGCCTTTCCGTGACATTTCAAAGGACACCAGGTTTCCCTTTGTCTAAGTTTCTCACATCATTTCAGCCTCCAAAGAAAATCTGAGAGCGGAGGAGCTGGCTTTCGAAGCCGACTTGACCACCCCAGGAGCGCACGCAGACGTTTTCAGAACAAATGAGTCTTCCAGAAAGCGTTTCCCCCAAGATCTTAGGATCTCAAGCCCCCCCCCCGCCCCCGTTCATTCTAGCTGCATATTTCATTAATCAATAACCAATTTGTTTCTCTGGCTAGTATTTTCTTCACAGAATCAGCATTGTTCAAAAAGAGCTTATCTGCAAAGTTTCAAAAAAGCTATATGCCACCAGGCACGGTGGCACGCGCCTGTAAACCCAGCGACTCGGGAGGCTGAGGCGGGAGGATTCTGAGTTCAAAGTCAGCCTCAGCCAAATGAGAAAGTTGGTGAGACCCTGCCCCTGAGTTCCATCCCTGGTACCACCCCCCCTCAATAAAAAGCTATCTGCCAAATCAATCCAAATTTGCAGTCTAAATAATGTCATGACCTACACAACACAGCCGTACAAACGAATTCCAGAATTTCTGACCGCCCACCACCGAAGCCTCGAATCCTCAAATCCTCGCCACAGTAGCCTCTAGAGCCAACTGCTTTGGAGGTTAGGGTCCATCTCCACTCTTGGGGAGGACGAGGACAGGCACTCACCAGTCAATTCCTTCATTGAAAAGATACACACTGCCTCCCTCATGTGTGCCAGGCACTGTGCTCGACCCCCTGCCTGGCCAAGCCCACATCTGGAGGGGTAGCCCAGAGGTGGACAGGCAGAGATGATCCAGGGTGGGCGTGGCTTCCACAGGGGCAGCCGCAGGGTGCTGCTCACCATGGCTGACCTGTGACAGTGAGGGGCACCTGGCAACGGGGGGTGGGACAGAGCCAGGGACTGGTCCCGACAAGCACCTCAGCCTGCATCCAAAACACAGGCCACACGGCTGCGGGAAGACGGCAATTTAAACAAAAAAATACCCAAAGCAAAATGCCAGGCCACAGACAGCCTCCAGCTTTGGGCTCACTTTTTGCAATTATGTGAGAAGAATTCCAAAATTACCACCCGTGACATTAAGGTCCAGTTTTCGTGGCTTTTTTAAAGCAAACACTTCTTTGCAGTGACTGACAGATGGGATCACCACAGCAAGCCACTGACTCGTTGGATGAAGTCGCCACACTCCCTCCCCCACGCGGCCCAGGCCGGTGGCCCAGGGTTCATTTATTTTTGGCACCAGGGATTCAATCCAGGGGCACTTGACCATTGGGGCCACATCCCCAGCCCTTTTTTATATTTTATTTTAGACACAGGGTCTCCCTGAGTTGCTCAGGGCCTCACTAAGTTGCTGAGGCCGGCCTTGAACTTGAGATCCTCCTGACTCAGCCTCCCGAGCTGCTGGGATGACAGGCGGGGGCCACTGCATCCGGCCTTCTATTCGTTATTTGGCCCATTTTCTCAATGAAGAGCAGCTTGTTGGGTTCATCTGGACGAGATGGACTTGAGAACTGACCTCAGCACAAGACTGAGCCCTCTGTGGAGAACGAGGCGGTAGCTGTCCGTGGGTTCATGTTCTCTCTCACTTCTTAATGAAGCTCCCTGCTCCTCATCCTGGTCTTGACGGTAATGACTTAGTGGGGGCTGGCTCAGGGTAACAATTAGGAAGCACTCATTTTAAAGTAACCATTTTGAAATGTTTTGACAAATTAATATTCACATTTATGCAATTTAAAAATAGAGAGCTGTTAAAGCAATCTCGGGGAGAAAGACTTAGGTAGGAGCAGACCGTGGGGGGGATCATCTGAACTAGCAGCTGCTGAGCTTGAGCTGGGGTTTACCAGATGCCTGCGATCTGCCTTGAGTGGGTCAGGGTTTTGCACTCGGGAAGTGAACCGAGACAGAGTTTTCTAAAGTTGCCACTCTCGCCACGCTCTCCTCCTCGTCCTCCCCTGGAAAGCCACCAGGTCCAGGGGCTGTAAATCGGTCCACACTAACTGGATTAGTCAGGACTCTGGTTTGAAACCAGCTCGTTCAAACTCTCCCCACGTCTCCCTGATTGGAGCCACGGGACCTCTTTTTGAGTCATCTAATGTGGTTTCCTAAGAAGCCCATCGCCTCCCTGGAGTGGGGGGGCTGTTGCCTGGCGGTGCGTCCCCTTCTGTGTAAGAGGCGGCCACAGGATCTGTGTGTAGGCTAGGGCACCAGTGCGCTCTGGCGAGATGCCGGCTCCCCGTCCTGCAGGAAGACAGCTGTCGTCTTCACACCACCACCCACTCCGCTGTCTTAAAAATCAGCAAGAATTCTCCACACACAGAAGCGCAGAGGACGCCACGGGGAGCCAGGCACCCGCCGTCCGGCTCCCGTACTCAGGAATTAAGATTCTACATGGTCTCTTGGTCCACCCCTTCCTGGTCTCGTAAAGCACCGAGGAGCGAATCTCAGGTCACCTCCCAGCCACCTCACCAGCGCCACTCCGGCGGGGATGAAAGAGCACGCTCTGTCCCGTCTTGCTTGGGGACCTCTTCTTCGGAGACCATGAGTACATGGCCACTGGTGCCGTGGTACAAAGCTGGTGGCTTAAAGCAACAGAAAGCCACCTCCCCATCAGTAGGTCAGAGGTCTGAACTGGGTCTAACTGGGCCACAGTCACAGTGTCAGCGTCCCTTTGCAGAGGCTCCAAGGGACAGCCCGTTGTCCCGCCTTGTCCAGATCCTAGGGGCTACCTGTGCCCCTTGGCCCACAGCCCCTCCCCCACGTCAAAGCCAGCAGGGGCGCAAACTCGATCTCAGGCCAGGTCACTGACACGGGCTCTCCTGAAAATCCCATCCTAGGCAAAGTCTCATGAGTCGACCGAAGGAAGATGTGCGACTGTCCACCCTAACAGAGCTTCCAGGAGCCGAGGGCTGGGCACAGCAGTCCTGACGTCTCAGGTAGCCGCTGGAGGAAGGAGCTCACGCTACAGACGGGGAGAGCCAACCCCGGTTCCCAGGTGCCCCAGGCTGAGTGGCTTCACGGATGGGTCCTGACACACCTGCCCCAGTGTGAGCTCAATAACCTATTCCTGAAAGGGTAAATATGCAACACGCCCCACGTTTCCATCACGATTTAGAAATGGACCATGAATGAGTACTGGCTTTAAGTTAAAAAAAAAAAAAGAAAAAGAAAAAGAAAATTCTTTATGTATCTAGTGTAAATTCAAGTTGTTCAACTCGAGTTTATCCACTTGTCTACAAACAGGGAGAAGGATGGATTTTAATTTTGTGTTTTTAAAATAAGGTTGGAGCCAGTACAGTGGCACACACCTGCTATCCCAGAGGCTGGGGAGGCTGAGGTAGGAGGATGGTGAGTTCAAAGCCAGCCTCAGCAACTTAGCCAGACCCTGTCTCCAAGGGTCTGGGAATGAGGCTCAGTGGTTAAGGGCCTGTGTGTTCAATCCCTGGTGCCAAAATAAAATACAGTAAGTATGGAGCCGCGGTATCACTCAGTGGTGGGACACTTGCCCAGCATGTGGCCCTGGGTTCAACCCCCAGAACCACTAAAAATATTACTAATAATAATAATTAAATAAAATAAGGGGGTGTCTAGGAATTACAGAAAGATGCAGCTTTTCTCAAGTTATAACAAGGCCACCACTACTAATTGATCACTTCCTGTTATTCAGCGTGGAGTCCACCCCATCTCCTTCTCTAGGGGATGATCCATGTATTTGCCGCGGTGTGGAAGTCTCCCATGAGCCCCCCGGCTAGACCACCTGCTGGACCGCGGGAGCTGTTCCCCTTTAGGAAGCGAAGACCCCGTGGGTTCAGCGTGTTCCTGGTGCCTGCGACTGGTGGGACTCCTCCACCCGCCCTCCTCCCCCTGAGGGAGCGGCTGTGGACACAGCCCGTCCGGCCACTGGAGGTTGCCCTGAACCCACGGGCTGGGTGGTCCGGGGACCTGGCTGGGCTCAGCCGTGCCGCGTGCCACGGTGGCCTGGTGAGGAACTTCTCCTGAACCCGGCTCCTCCTCGACAGCAGCGACGGCCTCATGACGGGCTCTTCCCAGACTCTCCACATAAGGAGGGAGGCCTGGCCTGGAATGAAGCCCAGGGCCACACCTGACGCGGAGGGCCGAGAAGCACCCAGGGCCTGGGCCGGGCATCCCACGGTGGCTCTGTTCACTGCGTGGTCAGGTGCAGCGGAGGCCTGCCCACCAGTGGCGACCGCAGGATGTGTAAGATGAGCTGTCACAGAAGCCACCGGAGCCCAGGACTTCAACCCCGGAGGGACAGCTCGGCCCCATGGCTGGGGCTGAGGAGCTGTCCTCTATCCACCTGACCACAGGCCACGGCCTGTGCTCACCAGGCCACCTCTGATGACCACCTTGCTTCCCCACCAGGCGCTGGCAAGACAGCAAGCCCTGAACACAGACTCACTAGGGCCTCAGGCCACTGCTGAGGGTCTGTGGAGCCGGCTGCAGTCATTTTTTTTTTTTCATTTTGTAAATTTCTACCTACTGCAAAGGATAACTGATTTAAAAAAAAAAAAAAAAGAGTTAATTCATTGAGACTACAGATCACTGTATACAAGGATTAGTGGGGTTTTAGAACCCAATCATCGGGGTGTGGTGGTACACCCGTGGCCCCACTGTGCAGGGAGATGCAGCAGGGGGCTGGAGTCGGGAGTTCAAGGCCAGCCTGGGCAGCACAGTGAGGCCCAGCAAAGTGAGCTCTGGCTCCAGTCCACGCTAGTGGAATAAACTCAGCCCTCATCACTGGGCTTGAGAAGTGACGGCCCTCACGCAGCTCCAAGTGACAAGCCCAGCTAGTGGGCCTCAGCATGCCGTGGGGGCGCTGGCCGCTATACACCCCAGGGGAGTGGGGGACATGGGGGAGTGGGGGACGGAGGGCCGTGGGCCCGGCTGGGCCGCTGGGCACTGGTCTCCTCTCTCTTCCACCATCGCGTGTGCCACGTCAGAGCCTCAGGAACTGACATGCTCCGAAAGTCTTGACCTAAACCTCTGACGGGAAAGAGCGTCCACCAGAGTCAGCTCTCCCCACAGCGTGACCTGAATTCGGTATTAAATAATTAGAAGGGTCAAGCCAGCATCCAGGAGGTCACTCCCTGATGGACAAAAATACAGCGATGATCGCAAGTCTTCCACGTGGAGTTTAGAAACCTGACGACCAAATGAGCCGATCCTAAGAAATCCCCGTCCACAACGACCGCCACCTTGTTTCATGGGGGCAGAGTCATGGTGGGAGAACCGTCCCGCTCGGTAGCAGGGACCGCCGGCGTCACTCTCCCTAACACATGTCCACGCATCCCCCGAGGACCAGCGCCACTGTGAAGGGAGTCGCAGAACCACCACCACCAAATCCCTTTTGCCATTGTTCAGGGACTGGGGTCGAAATCCAGGGCTCCCCCGAGCTGGGTGAGTGCTCCCCACTGAGTAGCCGCCTCCTCGTGGTCTTCAAAGAAGGTAGATCCAAAACCTCAGCACAGCCTGAGACATTCTCACAGCAACATGGAAGGCTGCAGTATTTAACAGGGGAAAAGCCATTCAGGTACCCGCTGGTTCGTTTTTACCTTAGACCCAAATCAAAAGCAGAAAAGTTCATAGAAATAACCAGAAAAACATAAACAGATTCATGATCTTCCACACAAGATAGTAAAGATCAGTGAGCTGACTTAATCACCCAACATACAAATATTAAGAAGATATGAAGAATATTATTCAAAAATGTTTTATTAGCTGGGTGCAATGGCACACGCCTGTCTTCCCAGCAGCTCAGGAGGCCGAGGCAGGAGGATCGCAAGTTCAAAGCCAGCCTCAGCAACAGCGAGGCCCTGAGCAACTCAGTGAGACCCTGTCTCTAAATAAAATGCAAAATAGGTCGAGGGCCCCTGAGTTCAATCCCTGGTGACCCCTCAAAAAATATTTTATTGTTAAAATCAAAGAAACCCACAATCTTCCCTGGCTAATGGGATTTCATGTTTTTAAACACCTGAAACCTCCTCAGAAGGTGACTTTCAGCGTGATTGAAACTCGCCCTCTCCCTAAAACACCTTGGCCCATAACAGTCTCCGACCACATGGTGCCCAGGTTCCTTAGCTCTCAGCAAATGGCCGCTGTCTGATGCATGTGTGACCCACACCTCACTCCCGAACTCTGGCTGACGCAGACCCTGACCCCTCGGCAAACGGGCATCATGAAGGTAAGTCGTTCAAGGGGCCCCCAGTGTTCTCTACACCGTACACTTGAAACAGGTCACTGCCAGGTCTGTCATTACTGCACTGATCGTGAGGCTTGTACAGATACCGCTTTAGTAACTTCTGAATCACATCGTTCTTTCTGCTGGGTAATGTCGACGCTGACCACGGCGAAGCAAGCGGACTTCGGCAGGGTACGTGGAATGACTGAAGGAACCAGGACGGCTTCTAGAACAGCCACCGCAGGTGCGAGGTGCTGCCTTCAAATGTGTGATGCTCTGTCCCTCATGGGAGGGACTGGCCTTGTGCTGCAGGACCACAGAGGGACACAGGAGGTGATGCCCAGAACGTCTCAGCAGGCTGCTTTCTCACATCCAGAGTGTCAAGGGGGCTCACTGGAGATGCCGTCCACGCGGGGCTGTACTGGACTCTCTCCGAGAGCTCTCCCAACGCGCAATACTACAGTCCTACGCTGCTAATGTGGAATCTGTGGAGGTCCACGGAAGTCGGGGTGAGTCTCCTGGGCTCGACCCCCTGCAGCCAGCTGCTGTTACTGTGCAACTCTGGGTTCGTCTTCCTGGAGCCAAGACCTGCAGGGCATGAGTTGGTCTCCTGGCCGCCTGCTCGCCGGTATTTAGGAGCAGCCTGCCTGGGAACCCTTAGCCACCCTGCTGATGGACAGACGGACCCATGGAAGAAGGAGGGAAGGCAGGAAAGAAGAAAAGATCGGAGTGAAGCAGCACATGTGGAAGGTTCTAGACTCAGGCCATGACAAGCAGCCCAGGGGAAAAAAACCAGGGGAAATTCACCCACTCGCAGGGCGAGGCTCAGCATTCGCTCTTCTCGGCTGACCAACAACCCTGCTTGTCAATCCCAGCCCCCACTGCCTCCCCCAGAGCACAGGGCTGGGTCTCCTGGCAGGACCCCCTGCCACCTGCTGCTCTTCTGTGCCTTAAGGTGCGGTCACATCTCCTCCTGCACGCAATCCCCAGGACAAGAGCCCCACACTGCGAATTAAAGAAGACTCCTGTCTGAATCATCCCTGCAACCTTTTTCCTTTGAGTTATCTGTATCTGAAACTGGGTGTGAGTAATCTAAACGTTTTCCGTGTCTAGGAATCTGTGGATTAAAAATGCTCACGAGACAGGGGTTTTTATTAGACCACGTTTACTTTCAGAAGTGAATAAATAGTGTCTGTCACCCGCAGGGAAGCCAAGCACTGGATCCTAGGGCCCTGCTGAGGTCCCGTGGCAAGGTGCCAGCTGAGTCAGTTCTGTGCCTCTTGGCTCCTGATCTAGAACCTTCTCTGTGAGCACAGAATGGCAGGTGGCAGGGATGGCGGGGACAGGTGGGTTGGGAGGTGGCAGTGGGCCTTCAGGCCACAGAGCAAGGAGGCCTGGGCTGACGTCTTCCTGCCGCAGAGGCCCTGGGAGAGGGAAATGGCAGCAAGGGAAGCCAGGCTGGGCGCACCGTCCCGCCACCAGGCGCCAGCATCGGAGCGGCACAGCGCGGTCACAGTAGCCCGCCAGGCCTTTTCTATAATGCCACACACAGAATTGCAATGTGCTTATGCTGCAGCTGAAACATCCATGACCCAAAAGAAAACTTCCAAAATCAGAGCACACAGTTAGGGGATGAGAGGAACCCAGTGATCACTTCTGCCCTGGAGGCCCACAGAGCAGCCAGAAGAGGCCCAGGGGCTCCGGCTTCTCATCAATGATGAAAACAGAGAGGAGAGGAGAAAGTGGGAGGGGGAGAGGCGCCCGACTCCAGCCCCATCAGCATGCAAAGACGCGCCCCGAAAATGACTTAACAAGAACTGGGGCAAAGCTGACCATCCTCACGGCCACAGTGTCCAGAGAGGGGCAGGGACAGGCCGAGAGGTGGTGCCTGTCCCCCGCACATCGCTGGATCAGCAAAGGAAGATGGCTTGAATGGAAAGTGACTTTTATTGCTAATCAGGCCCAAAATAGCATGGCCCCTTGTTGCTCTTTTCCCAGAAATGGAAGTGGGGGCCAGGAGGGGCGGTCAGGCTCTGCTTTCTTCTGGATTAAAACCCAGGTAGAAATCCAGACCTGCTGTGTGGACGCCAGGGCTGGGGCGGGCTCTCGCAGGATTTCTCATTAACACCGGCCAGATCCAGATCGCGCTCCTCGTGTTAAACACAACAGGCGTTTAACCCTCCTGCGCCTCCTGGGAAACAAGGAGCCAACTGCTCCTTCACTTAGTCCTAATCACCGCTTGCATGGGTCCCCAAGGAACAGCTGTTCTCCAGCAGAGGACAGTCCTCCATGTTCGGCAGCTGATTGGGATCAGCAGCAGCAGGTTAAAAAAGAAAAAAATAAAATAAAAACTGTGGCTTCATCCACTTCTTACAAAATCAGATGCCAGGCTGGGCACGGTGGCACACGCCTGTCATCCCAGAGGCTTGAGAGGCTGAGGCAGGAGGATCGCAGGTTCAAAGCCAGCCTCAGCCACAGCGAGGCCCTAAGCAGCTCAGTGAGACCCTGTCTCTAAATACAGAATTGGGCTGGGGATGGGGCTCAGTAGTTGAGGGCACCCGAGTTCAATCCCTGGTACCCTACCCCTCCCCAAAAAAATCGGAGGCAAGGGCATACTTCTGGTCTTGGCCAAAAGGTTCTGCATGGTGGGAAGGGCTGGGCGGGGTGCCTAAACTCACCCACCCCCAGGGCTTTCTGCTGCTCCCTGGGCTCACCTTCCCCCCTTCCCTGGGCAGGTAGTTGCCGTGCCACTCACCTGGTTGGTGGAGTGGGGGGAACATGAACTGCCTGCCGGAGGGCAAGTCTCAGCACAGGACAGTTACTGCAGCATGACCTGCCGACGCTGAGCCTCTTCCCTTCTCGGGGCTCCGGGCCTGGAGAGGTCCTGCTTCCTAACGCTCAGCATCCCAGGGCTGCGCTTGCCCTCCACCCCCAGACGGGAAGAGGCCCGCCCTGCCCTTCCCCGCCCGCGGATGCTCTCGTCTCGGTCTCCATCCTTGCCCACACAGATGTTTGGCAAAGCCAAGTTCAGTGTGCTGGGGAAGCTCTTGAGGAGGCTGACTCTAAGAACTGATTAATTAGGAGCCGGGACTGCCTGTACCTCGAGAGCGCCACCGGGCTCTTGACTCAGAGCGTTTCATAATGCTGGACCAGGGCAGATTCTAGGTCCGAAATCATGGCCCTGGTACATCAATTTCTAAGAACTGACAGCTACACACAACCCTCGCCTCTTGAAGTCCCCGGCACAAATTAACTTTGACCAAGAATGAAATAAGAACTGAAAGGTCAGAACAAATTACCTTTTGAATCTGTGCCTTAGTGGGGGAAAAAACAACCACAAAAAAAGAACAGCTCTGTTCTAGGGTAGACATGTTCCTCTCGGTACTAAAGGATGCTTTCCTCCTGACGGGTCTCACCCTTTCTCCCCACCGCAGCACTGGGACTCAAATCCAAGGCCTCCTGTATGCTAGGCAAATGCTCTGCCACTGAGAAACGTCCCCAGCCCTGTGGATTCTTTTAACGTGGGCCTTTGGGCTCCAAGTCAGGCTGTGGGGTCAGAAGACTGCAGCCAGGGAACACCCTCTGGTGCAAATAGAGGAATATTTCCCGTTATCCACCAACCACTTACTGATTAGAATCCCCACGTTACAAAATGAACTCATTTCCACAAAAGAAGAAAATGGCACCACTTAAAACTGCGCCACTTTGCGAGATCAATTACGAGTGGTAGTTTTAAGAACAGGAAGATGCAAACTACCATATTACTGTGTTACCATGTCTGGAGAGTTCTTCAAAGGGAGCCATTAGCAAATTATTACAAAACACTTAGAGGGCATAATGTGTTCTGTGCATGATAATATAAGTCCTCTGAATGCTGCTTGTCCGTGGCTAAATAGAATCTTCCAGCAATTGCACTTGAAAGCAAACATCTTTCTGGACTCAACTCTGTTTATTTCCCACTGGACCCCTGGAAGGAAGGGGCTGTGGTGGGGTTTGTCACAGTGCTCCCATGCCTGGCTCATGGAAATGGCTCTACCACTGCACACTGAATCAGGGCATTAAACAGTAGAAAGAATCTAAAAATGTTCTTTTCAGATTTTCCTATCATATTGTGTGAATCATTGACATGACAAGCTTTGCAATGGCTCATCCAAAATTTTCAGCATTCAATAAACAGAAATGAGACTCCTGGGGAAAGATCAAGTTCTGGTTATTCAACTTCTTTCGATTCTGTCCGATAGCAAGTCAGTTCGATTTCATTCTGTTTGGAAAAGGCTAACAGAGAAATAGAACCTAAGGCAGACCTGTCTTAACCACGCCAGGACTTAACTGTGGTCCTTGGCAGGCCTTGGCTTATGAATTAGACCCAAATGCAATAAAAAATTCCTTCTCTGACATGGTGTCCAAGGGCCCCTTGCCTCTTCATGCTCCTGTTTGAACTGGTCCTGCACGGTGAGTCCATGGGTCACCATTGATCACTCCCAATAGGTCCCATTAGCAGCTACATTAGCTCAACAAACGTCTCAGTAAATGAAAGCCGCTCTGTAATTTGAACAAATAGTCAGCTTTTGCAGGATTTACGCTCATTGGTTCCTTAATTGAATAATGTGTCAACATAACAAAATGCTTGCCTCCTGCCATCTCAGGGAAGCCAACTCTCCCCCTGGACTAAATGTTCCACTTCCTGAGGCTCCTGGAACAGGCGGAGG
This sequence comes from Callospermophilus lateralis, assembly GCF_048772815.1. Lineage (NCBI taxonomy): Eukaryota > Metazoa > Chordata > Mammalia > Rodentia > Sciuridae > Callospermophilus > Callospermophilus lateralis. The sequence goes on along the minus strand of NC_135305.1, from coordinate 114,290,258 downwards.
AGGCGGGGCACCCAGACTCGGTGGGGCTTCCTTTAAACTAGTGAGATGGTGCCTGGTCCTCAAGTTTTCTGTTTAGGACTGTGCGGGGAAGCAGAGGTACTGAGACAAGGAAGCTCAGGGATACAAAGTGACTTCAGAGTCTGCAGGAAATGGAAAGTCCACAGTGATCCACCATCGTCAAGTTAAGAAGTCGGTGACACATTCAGATACAGAACAGTGCAATCTCAGCGCCTTTGTCAAGAACACTGAGGACGGAGGATCCGGTGGCCCCCTCCAACATGAAGCTGGGGGAGAGTCTCTTGTCAACTCTTAAAGCTTTGACCAGTCCCTTGACCCACAGAGTAAAGAGAGGCACTTGGTAGTCACCATGCTGAGAGGATTTAACATGAGTTAATTTCGGGTGGGATATAAAAACTTCCAAACCCCCCTCCCCATAGAATAGACAGTTCAGCTGAGAAAAAAAATCTGCCAAATGCTTTCCCCCATGATCCCCACGTACCAGAAGCCAAGCAGAGCCGAGGAGTGACTGTTACTATGTAAACGGTTCTATGACAAACTAGAGCCAAAACCATCAGATAAATACAAAGCCAATTAGAACCCTGGGGGGAGGCTCCCATGGCCTAATTCAAGAGCCTGTTTGAAAGCAGCAACAGAATAACAATCACCAAAGGGCCCTTTCCTTCAGTTACTCTCCTGTTGACATTCCTCAATTCTAAAATGGCAAGAGAAATAAACTCTTCATCACCAGTTCTCCCCTACAAACATTACGCCCCCCCCCCAAAATACCCCTGAAAAACACAGGCTTTCACACAAGGAAGTGGGTACCCTGGGGCCCATAACTGTGTTCCTAAGAGGGACGCTAAAAAGCAGAAGTCACTTTAAGCTCAGAATACCAAGAAAAAATATGAAGACAAGAGCCTAATTTTAGTGATATTCTATACCCCTCCCCTCCCCCCCCAAAAAAAAGCTGCTCAGGAGTTGAGATTAACTGGTGTCATAAATAGAAAAAGACTCCTGGCCTTGTTGGAAAGGCAGGAGAAAAAGAAATCAAGCATCTTTATATCACATTCGTGGAGATATATGATCATTGTTGTTGATGATGCTGTTTCATTGAGATCTAGGATTGGGGTAGGGGAGCTTGTTCTCTGATTTCACATTTGCTAGAAACAGTAAACAGCCCTGATTCCCCATCAGCTTCAGATATGTTCAGCTCTAGGAGTGTCCGGCTCACAGCACTTGACGTAGCTTATCAGGAGCAACACACCCTACAAGCCAAAAATACCCAGCAAGCACGTCTTCATTTACACCATCTGACTTTTGAAAGCAAATAACTCAAAGGGATCCACGTCTTCTGGGTCACAGGGCTCATGAGTGCACTTGGAAACACACCATCTGGTGATCATGGACCATCAAAAGAGTCTGCGAGTTTCTTAGGTCAGGTCACGGTGGAGCTCTTACACCTGACACTTGAAGGACCTGGTGATTTCAAAGGGAGAACAGCCGAGATCCCAGCACTTTACAGAATTGCGTGGGTTCTGCTCCATCTTACAGACGATGCCTCTTTCCACCAGTGATTCCAGCCAGAGCTATTCTGCACCAAGGAGTCACAACTCACCATGCTGTTCCTCGGGAAAGAGGCTGGGGAGATAGACTCACTATTAACCTGGTGCACAATCTTTTCTGGACTACTGCTAATCACACGAACTAGGAAAACCCCAAAACTAAATCAATCAGAGTAGAATCAATAAAAAATCACTTGAGAGCATGGACTTCACCAAGTGGGTGGCCAATTCAACGGGACTCCTCCTAGCTGATTTAACAACAAATTCCTCTCTGGCATCACCATTCCATTTGCATTTTTAAGCGGATCCCATTTCAACCTCTTTTTTTTTTAAGAGATTCTTTTATTTTTTCTTAAATGGGCCTTTACTTTGTTCATCTATTTATGTGTGGTGCTGAGAATTGAACCCAGTGCCTCACACATGCCAAGCAAGCACTCTACCACTGAGCCACAGCCCCAGGTCCCCATTTCAACCTTTTTAAGAAAGTGCCACCAGGAGACGTGTTAAGAAAACCAGCTCAGGTGACACAATACCAAAAGAGAACGTTGAGTAGGTCAAAATCCACTCATTCCTGCCTGGGGCAAGAGAGAGGAACAGGGCGCAGGGAGCTGAGTAGACAGATGGACCTCCAGTGGGGCTAAGGCTGAAAACCGCAGTTTGAATACCTGGGACAAAAGGCGACCAGCCTGCACTCTTCGGCTAAAGCGCGCAGAGGGGGCGGCGGGAAGGATGGAGTTGGAAAGGAGGGCAGCAGGCACCAGGGAAGGAAAGAGCAGGATGGCTTGATGGAATGACCAGCGTGTGGCAGAGGGATCCCTAAGGATGGGGCTTAAGGGGAGAACAAGGGTGGGACAGATGCGGTGACAGAAATGGGCTAGAATGCGGACAGGGATAGGACACGAAGAGAATCGGGCAGAACCCAAAGTACGGGGCTAAAACGGCGGCCAGGAAAAGGAGGACGGCCAAGCTGGGGCAGGAGTGGGTGGCAGGGATGGAGCGGGTCCTCCAAGTCACAGCCGCGTCCTGGCCAGCCCCTGCTGGGGCGCTGGCTGCGCGGGGCGCACTTTGGAGCGCTCTCTCCTCGCGTCCCCCAACAGCGCTCCGCAGCCCCATTTCAGGGAGCGGCAGGACGAGGCTGGCCCCGCAGCGCCCGCTCCCGGAGGTCAGCGGCCGGCCCTGGGCAGCGGCCACCGAGCGCCCGCCCCTCCCGGACGCAGGGGGTCGCTGGCGGCCCCGGGGCCGCGGCGCGGGGCCGCGCGGGCGCGGGGAGCCGGTACCTGGGCTCGGGCAGCACGATCTTCTTGCTGGCGCGGGCTGCCGGGGTGGCCTTGCTCTTCTCCATGGCCATCAGGTAGCTGACATCGGCCAGCACGGCCTCCAGGTCCGCCATGTTGGCGAGCGGCGGCGGCGGCGGCTCCTGGGCACCGGGACGGGACGCGCTCCCGCCGCCGCCGCCCGCCGCGCCCCGACGTGGGGGGGCCGCCCCGGGGCAGCCCCCCCGCGCGCGCACCCGCGGCCGGCGCGCGTCGCCGCTCCGCGCCACCGGGGTCCCCGCGCGCACCCGCGCTCCCCGCCCGCCGCCGCCGCCCCGCGCCCGCGCCGCCGCCCCCGGCCCGGCCCCAGCCGCTGGGATCCGCGGGGAGCGCGCGCCCAACCGTCCGAGCCCCTCGCGCCCGGGCCACGCGCCCAGCGGTCCGCCCGCGCCTCCTGACCAAGTCCCCGCGGGCACCCTCCCCTCGGGGTGGCCACGAGGGACTTCCTCCCTCCTCCTCCTCCTCCTCCTCCTCCTCCTCCTCACCCGCTGCCCAGACTTCCCGCCCCCAGCTCTCCGCACTCCCAGGCCAACCCTTCCCCAAGGAGAACCCTGGGCCAGATGCCCACCACCCAGTGGGGGATGGGGGAGGTCCTGAGCCTCAGACGCGGTCGTTCTCCAACTGGACACTGTCAGCCAACATCCTCCGGGAGGTCTGGGGTGATCCCAGAAATGCACGCTCCCACCTGCCCACGCGGACGATGTAAGCCATCCGTGGTCCCAGCCACCTTTGAACAACTTCCAGCAGCCCGCGCCCCCAGCCTCCTTGTGACCCTGACCCTGAATATGTCCCCACCCCCACCCCCATTCCCTGTAAACACAGCGGAGAGAAATCTGAAAGCTAAGGAAAGTTGCTTGTAGCGTGCTAAGTGTGACCAAGTCACCCCCTGGGGGCAGGGCTGTCCGTGGGAAGCCCACTGAGGCAGGTGCTGTCGGCCCCCTTGCACTCAGGGGACAGAGTTGGAGCCGGTGTTTAAATGATCACTTAGCACTAAAGAGTTCTGAAAGACAATTATGGAGTACCTACTGAGGACAAGACCCACTAGGGGACAACTTTAGGGAAGTGCAAATGCTAGAGACCGAGACCAAGGCAGGAGGGAGTTTCCAGCTTCCTGATCCCCAGAGCCCTGGTGTCTTTTCTCACCACTCCCCACCCCCGCCTGGGGTTTTCAGTTACTTCTTATTTTTCTGCAATGGTGCATGTAAGTCTGCCGTTCAGAATCCATGTGCCACCCAGGGTAGAGTGAGATTAAAGGGCACCCAGAAAATCTGAAGAAATCCAGAGCAGGAAATCCCTTAAATTCTCCAGAATGGGTCACATGGCACCCTGAGCCTGCACTCAGCTAGAGTTAGAGGGTTAAAGGATCCACCAGAAGTGGTTAAGGTCAAATTTTGGAGAGTTCATAGAATGTGGCTGCAGAAGCCCCCTGATTCCCTCATGGCAGGGACCCCTCCGACTTTTGCTTTCCATCCCACCCAACCCCTCCCTCCTTGTCATTTCCCTGCTAAGCCTGCCCTTGCAATTGGCCAGTTTTCCCAGACACTTCTGAAGATCTGAGGCACAAAACGCATGGAGTTGTCCAGGAAAGGACAAGAGGGCTGTGGGGAGTAAGAATGCGGGTGGAAGGAGCTTGGTCCAGCAGCAGAATGTCCAAAACTATTGAGACAGACACGCAGAGCCAAACGTGGAATGCTCATCCCCCCCCCCCATGTGTTTGCCTAAAAACAGGAACAGACTATCTTATCAAGTGTCACCCTAGGAGGAAGGGTAAGTTCCCTCTAGCAGTCCCCAAGACCAAATTTCACAATTTAATTAATACAGTGTTTTCCAATATGTCTTTATCATCAGGGCTTTCCAACCAAAATCACCAAATAAATACATGCACCTACCTGCATTTTCTTGGTCCACACAGACATCAGTTAAATTTGGGGCAGGGAGGATTGTTTGTTTTTCCCATAGCAACATGTAGGAAATTTGGAACAAGACCCTGGAAGTCAAATCCCTGCTCTATTCTAACTGCCAGAGGAATCTCCAAAGCAACATTTTACCTCTCTTCATTTCCAGGCTCACAGGTAAAGTGTGATGGGGTTGCTTGCCCCAGGGCTTGTTGAAAGGACAGAGGGGTAAGAGCACGGGCACGTGCACACTGCAGACACCTAACAGACCAACAGTTTACTTCCTCTATTCGCTTCTAGAAAAGATAGTGAAACTAGCTATTCTCAGTCATTACACTTGAAGCAGGAAGACCAGTTACCCAAAATAACATCTCCCCAGGGCACTCCTAGGAACCAAATGGCAAAAAAAAAAAAAAAAAAATCGGCGCATTTATAAACACAAGGAATTACTCTTCTAGCAGAAAGAATGGAGAGTTCAAAAGATGCTCATGTTGCTGAGGTCCCTGCACCAAGCATGTCAGCTGTTTCCATCACACAGGGGTATTTCTCTCTGGTGTTAATAGTGAGTGATCTTCTCTTGCTGCTGTCTCCTTGATTTCTTGATTTCCCTGTCCCTTGCTCCCGTCCATCCCTGGACTCTTGTAATACAGAAGAGCTTTCCTGTGCTCTCGCAAACCAAAGGCAATGACGACAGTGATGAAGTTGTCATAACCGAACTGCTGTATCTTGTCACTAAACACCGCCTGTAATCCCTAAAACGAACCCAGAAAACCAACAGCAACTCATTCGTGCTCAGCCAATAGTGCTCCCTTGCAAATAATTACACTTCCCACCCTCCTCCACCTCCAGAGATTTAAATGACTTCAGGCTCAGGCTGCTCCTGATAATAGATAAAACTCTACAGTTCCCTCAAGGTTCCTAATGTCCCCTTTTCTCTTCCCTACAATTTCCATCAGGAGGGAGAGGCTGCTGAGAGGAATACATTAAAGTTCAAGTTTATTTTGATAACAGCTTTCAAGGGGGAATAAAGCTACTGAGAGAGGAAAGGACTGGTCTTATTTGTTTTAGACTCCAGGCTTGACTGGGTCTGTCTACTCCAAGAATCCCTGAATGATAAAGCAGAAGCAGGCCAGGCAGGGAGAGAATGTTTTTCCAAAAATTAATCACAAATGGAAAAAAAAAAAAAAAAAAAAAAGATCAATGCCAATCAAAGGATGTTTGAGAACGGCAGAACATGCTTGGTCTTCATTCATTCAAATCATACTATTTAAATCCTTCCGTGGTCAGAGGGACTTGCATGGGCTTAGGTCCTTTAACTGTAGTAGCTTCTCAAGAAAACCACACAGAACAGGGGTTTCGGTGATGTCTTTTCCAAGCTTCTCCTCCAGATGAATGCCTCTGAGGGAGTTTCTAGCAAACTGTCCCCATGCACCTGTAACGAAGGTCCTGCCTGCTTCTGCTTATTGTCACTCGCAGCTGATATATTGCTTTTCACGCCAATAGCTTTGCAGATTTCAATGGCAGTTGGATACAGAGCAACACAACATTTTAAAAGATCTGCCGAACTCTGTGATACCAAGTTTTGGTTTTAATAGCACTGAAATTGTGTTCAGTACAGAAGTAACTTCCTTTAAATAGAGGGGTATGAACATTTCTATGCAGGGACTCCCTGCCCAGGAGTCCCTTCTCTAAAGAGAAGCTGGAGTGTTTTGATTCAGAGCATGGGCTCAGAAGTCCAGTGAAACCCAGCACCAGTTCTTCGGAGCTGTGTGACCTTAGACAAAGTTGCCTAACCTCTCTGTCTCTCAGTAATGGGATTTCTGAGAAAAAAAAATATGACATATAAAAAGCACTTAGAGCAGTGTCTGGCACATAGAAAGCACTCAATAAATATTGGTCTTGTTATCATTGTCATTACTGGAATATAACCTTGGATAGAAAGAAACCACCGCCGGCGACAAAAACAATAGCAAAGAACAAAAAAGTCAAAATTTTAAGTGACTCTTTCTGAAGGTGAAGCACACTCACGCCCCTCAATACCACCTTGTGGGTCTAGGTCTCACCGTGCTGGGTGACACCTAGTGCGTCTGAGATCCTCACACTCGCCCCAATTTGCAGGTAGGGTGAGCCGTCCACCGGAAGGTTCTTAGAGACAAGCACATCTGCATTAGTCCCCCCAGCAAATGGGCTGAATGACACCCAGCACCAGTTCTTCTGAGCTGTGTGAACTTAGACAAGTTGCCTAACCTCTCTGTGCCTGGGCTGAGTCGGAGACGGTAATGAGATTGCTCAACCTTGCTCAATAGATGCGTGTTGAATGGGTAAGTGAGGAGATGAATGAGTGAATGACATAAGATCATAGATTGCTCCAAAGACTCCGCCTTCTATCCGACGGCAATCTAAGTGCCAATTAAAAGATGAGCTAAAGCCTGACAGAAGGTCCGAACCTGGGTGGGCATAACCATGCAAAGGTGAGTCCAGGAACCTCAGGCCCAGGGATGGAGGGGGCTGAACCCTTTGCTTAATCAAAGAAGACCCCGGAGGGGCAGCTGGGGGGAGTCAGAGCCCCAGCCCTCAGCCCCAAGGGCGGCCAGAGAAACGCAGTCCTGGACGGGGGTGCCCAGGAGCTCTGGGGGGCAGGAGGCCCGTGCCAGTCTGCTCTGTTCTGTGCCCTTGTTTTCTGCAGTGAAGGGGCAGCATGGTGTCTGCCCAGCGACCCTCACAGCTTCCTGGCTTCCTGGGGTCCACTCTCCGAGACGAGAGTGGCTCCCGAGTCCTCAGACACCCAAGATGGGCGGTGGCCTTCCCCCGTGACTGGAAACCCCATCTTACCCCCCTAGTGAAGTGAGGAGATGCTGCCAGGTGTGTCAGTCACAAAGGCCGAGCTGTTTTGCATAGCCCCTAACTTGGTGGCCTTTGCTGTGACATTCTGTCCAAAAGGGCCCGCTGTGGCTCAGCTGGGAAATGATATCAAAACCAAAGCAAGAAAGACTACCCCGGCCCCCGGCCTGCTAAGAAAAGTCCCTGGGGTTCCCAGTCACCCCCTTGCAAGTCCGAGACACTTGGGGGACCTGCCACCGGGGCAAGTGGTGGCAGGCACCGGGAGACTGTACCCCATCTCTTCCCAGACTGGCTGGCTCTGCTTCCCTCTCCCGGTCAACAGGGACACTCCCTCTGCAGTGGGGACCGACGGCCAGGACACTCGCACACAGGGAAGTGTGGGAACCCCAAGTCCAGACCCTGGGGCTCTCCAGACCAGACTAGAGAAGGGTCCCATCCACTGAGCCCCGAGGGACAGGAGGAAGGGGGGCGAGGTGGGCCACTGTGCTCCCCACTGCCTCCCTAATTCTCCCCCCCACCCACACTCTGCATTCTCCTTCCATGTCCCCTGTGCCCTGGCCCCAGGGCTCACCCTCTCATTCACTCAGCAGGGGTCCAGGACCCGGAGTGTGGTGCCTAAAGGACCCACTCCCCACCGTGACACAGAGGAAGTCCTGGGGGCTCACATGACCCTGAAATCCCCTCCAGGGGAGCCGTGATGTTATAAAACAGAAGGAGCGGCCAGCGGGCTCACCAAGGACTCCAGGCTGCCCATCCCCGACTGAGACACCATCGCATCAGGCCTTCCCCGCGTCTGCCATGGTGGTGGTCGGTCTCATTTTAACCATTTAAAAAAATCGTTCTTCGAGTCATTTGTGGGACAAGCCCAGCAGCTGAATTCTTAGGGTTTGTGCCCAGACTCTAGAGCCCGAAGCCCCATCCCTGAGTGTCCCTGTGCTCTGGGCCGCGGGGCTGCTGAATCAAACCCGGTGGCCTGGCCGGGTTCATGTCCTCAAGGAAAAAAGGGTCAGATTCTCTCCCCGAGATGCCTGCAGGCCCCCCGCCCCCCCCCCCCCCCCCCGCCAGGTCCCCTGGAGCTCAGGCGCTTCGGTCCTGTCCCCTCCGCCTAGAAGCCTGTCCTCCCAGGGCTTCCCTTGGTCTCTCACCAGACGACTCTCTGCCTGAACGTGGCCCTTGGCAGCTGTGGAGGGAGAGCCACTCAGCACTTCTGAGCAGCAACACGAGCCTGTCTCTGTCCAAGCTTCTTTTCTGAGGCCCTCTCCGTTTTTTCCTCTTCTCCCTTCCTCTCCTCATGCTTCCAACTCCCCTTTAGTCCTTGGGGCAAAAATGTCCCCGTCTTCTTCTCCCGATTCTCCTTCTTAATGGAGATTAAAAAAAAAAAAAAATCCTATTAGTCATCTACACCTTAGTGTGAATTTCCTAGTTTGAATTTTTGATTTTTGGTGGGTCAACGTTCCCAGAAAGGTATGGATTTTAAACCATATGTTTGATTATAAAATAGTGAGTTTTGCCCTTTTTAAAAGAATTTCATCCATCAGGACTGTTGGGGTGTGTGTGAGTGTGTGTATGTCGGGGGGCGGGGGGAGGTGTTAGGAGCAGCAGGTTCTTCTCTAACCCCGGGAACCACCCAGTCTGACCTGGTGACAGTGGGGTGATTTTCAAGGCCTGTGATAGAGCTGAGAGGCAAGAACACGGACAGCAATAGGAGAAAGGCTCCATCTGAACCTCGCCCTAACATGGGCCTGTGACTTTAAACCAAGGGACTGCCCCTCCCTGACCCCAGCTGTCTGCCTTAGCAGGTGAGGGGAGGGTGGTGACATAATCCCCCCCCACATCCCCAGGCCCCCAGGCCCCCGTGCCTGGGCCTGAAGGCACCCCCGCACTCCCAGGGCCTCTCTGCACATAATTATTTCCGGAAAGAACAGAGCCTAGAATCTGGCAGGAGACCACAAAAAGCCTGGAATCCTGGCGCTCTCGGGTGTAGAAAGCTGCCCTCCAGGGTCACACACTCAGGGCCGGTTTCGAAGCCTTTCAGACCTAATTGGGGATTGGAAAGGTGCCAGCCCCGAAGCCCTCCTTCCTGTCCCCTTAAACCGACAAAGGTCACCCTCTGACTTGCTCCCCCGCGACCTTCTGCAAAGTCTGCCTCCAAACCAGACCTCAGTCCTCGGCCACCAGGAACTCAAAGCCAATGCGGCCATCATCTGCGGGTGAGGACATCTCCCCCTCCGTCCCTCCACACTGAGCTCCAGTCACTCCTTCATTCCCAGACCCCCGCACTCCTCCATCGTTTATTTAGGAAGTATTCGTTGGGGGCCTGCTGCATATGAGGCGCTGCCTGACCGTGAGACCAGGGGTACCTCCTAACTTCACAGTGTAACATTCTAGTCTGGGTATGGGGAGAAGTGGCAGTTAATGGGTTGATTAATTAAAACTGTGCTACATGCCCAAAGGATCCAGATATCCTGTAACAGGACTCTTCACAATTGGGTGCATCCTGGAGGGCTTCTCAGAGGAGGTGACATTTCTGCTAAGAACCAAAGCATGAACAGGAAGTGTTCAGAACCAGCCTACTCTGTGGATGATGAGGCAGAGGGGCAGAGGAGCAAGAAGGGACAGCAGGGGACTTGGTGTGAGACAAGACAGGCCAGAGCCTGCAGTCCCTGGAGGCCACAGGAAGGGCTTTGTCCCCAACGCATCAGGGAGCCCTGGATGGGCATTAAGCAGGAAGGTGACATGACCAGATTGACCTTTCCAAAGAGGAGTCCAGCTGCTCTCTGGATAATGACCTCTCCCTGAATGCAGCCCCAAAGCAGGCCTGGGTGGGGGGGAGGGCTGGATTTTTCTGGAATACTTTCGTTATAAACTGCTTTAAATAGAAATAAGAGGAAACAAACAAATGATAGCTCTGTCCACCCGGGCCTTAGTTTTTCTAAACAAACAAGAACGCCAAGCAACGGCCACCAAAGGCCCCTGCGCTCCTTCCCGGAAGGGCCCGGGCCAGCGTGGCCTCTGCAGATAGAGACCGCGTGCGCACAGTGGCCAGGGACACAGCTCCCCTCTGGAGGCTCCTAGGCGACTCCGTCCGTCAGTGACCCTCCCCTCCCTGTGGACAGAGCGTGATCTGGAAGCTTCCCGGGCTGAGTCCTTGCTGGAGAAGGGCGGCTGCAACCAACAGCCCATGGGGCGCCGCCGTGACCCCGCTGATTGCGCTTAGAGCCAACAGATGCGCAGGAGAGAAAGTCAGTTCCCAGGACCGTGGAATTACGATCCAGCGTCACGGCACTTTGGCTCCCAAAGCCTTCAGCTGCCGGTCATGAGTTAGGGCCACTCGCATCCCGCCCGGGGCGGGTTTGGCCCGTCTGGACTCCTGCGCTTGTCCATCACCAGCCCCGAACCCAGGGAGCCGGGTTGGCCAATCAGATCGCACTCTGGGCTGAATGACAGGTCTCCAGGCGGGGGCGGGAGTTCTGTGGGAGGGTCTGTGCGCAGGGACAGGATCAGGCTCTTGGCTCTTGGGAACCAGGCGCCCCCGCGGAGCATCTCCGAGTCCCTCGGGGTGGAGAGCCTGGGTATGGCCCCACGGGGTCCTCCTTTGGGGTCTCGCCAGGCTGCAAGCCAGTGTCAGCCGGGCCAGGGTCTCACGTAGGGCTTGAGTGGGACGATCCCCCTTCCAAGCTGCTGTGGGTGCTGCCCATCACACGTGGTCTGTTTATCCGGGGTTTGGATTCTCGCCAACGGCTGGCCAGAGGCTGATCTCAGCACCTAGAAGTCGCTGGGTTCTTTGCCACCTGGGCCTCCCCGACACTTGCTCCACCGAAGCACCTCCAGATGTATTTATCGTCCACCTGAACTTGAGCAGACACAGGTGGAGATCCATTCTGCTTCCCCTGGGGTTCTCCAGGGCAAAACAAAGTTCTCTCACCCCTGGCTCCCTCTCCCAGCACCGAGTGCCTCCACCTCCCACTGGGATCCTGAGCTCCCGCGGCCAGAGCCTGAGCAACCCCCCAGGGTCATCTCTCCTGCTGTTGCCTCTCAGGATGGGCAAACTGTCTCACCTCTGTGACCACAGAGCCGCTGTTCCTTTGGCCTCCCACTGATACGCCTGTGTTAACCACCGTCTCCAGGCCGCTTGTTTCTGGGTGACCCCTTTGGCAGAGGGCTGCTTTCCCCCCATTACGCCCCTCTACTCATTTCCATTGTATTATTAGACCTCTCTCATTTTTTTTTTCCTTCCACGCTCTGTCGCTGAGCAGTCTAAGCACCCAGTAAACTCCTGAGCAAACCTGTCTCCGTCACTAGAAAAGGAAGCCTACACCCTGGGGCACGGTGGCCCACACCTGTCATCCCCGGGGCTGGGGAGGCTGAGGCAGGAGGATCTCAAGTTCAAAGCCAGCCTCTGCAACTTAGTGAGGCGCTGAGCAACTCAGTGAGACCCTGTCTGTAAATAAAATACAGAATAGGGCTGGGGATGGGGCTCAGTGGCCGAGTGCCCCTGAGTTCAATCCCTGGTGCCCAAAGGAAAGAAAAAGAAAAAAGCAAAGAAAAGAATTGTGAGGCCACCGAGTAGCAGAAACAGCCCCTTGGGTCCGTCCCAGGGCTGCAGAACTCACGCTGACCCTCGACTCTGATTCTGGGCCTCTCCAGTGACTTTCTGATTATTCAATTTCTGTAAAGGTTTCTGTAAAGGTCACTGGGTGGCAGGAAGAGAAGCCATGGGTCAGCACTTTTTGTCCTGATACTTGGAGGCCAGTCAAGCAGGGGCGTGAGCAGAAGGGCCAGCTGCATTTCTAAATCAAAGAGAGGAATAAAAACCCTCAGAGTGAGTCACACACATTAGTAAGCTCCAAGTGTTGTTTTGAGGAACAGTTGTTGTTGGTGCTGGTTTTGTGTGTGTGTGTGTGTGTGTGGATGAGAGAGATGCTTTTACTGGGTGTGATCCTGATCCCCGCGTCCCTGAGCCTGGTGACACATCCACAAGCATTCTGGTCACAGGGGAGGTAGCAGAAGACGTTGGCTTCTCCCAGGTGACCCACAGAGCTGAGTTCCTAAACCCGGAGCCTGTGTCTGACGCTGGGGTGGCTCCAACCAGGATGTGACCAGCCCATACCCAGCCCTGCTGGTCACAGCTTGGGAACAATGAGCCTCGTTCTGCCCACCCTGTCCCAGAGGTGGAAGTCAGGGCACAAAGATCAGAGCAGAGGTGTCAGGCAAAGACACCCGGGACCCCTCGGGTGGAGGCGAGCATTTAGAAACCAGGCTTGAGAGCGGGCTCCTGTGAAGACCCAGGGAGGCTGTCCCGCGGGCCAAGGCCCTTGACCTATTCAGACTTGTGCTTTCTTGGCCTTGAAGTGGGCAGCACGTGGGGCTGGGAAGGAATGGGGTGGGGGGACCTTTCCTTTCTGTCCTTGTCACTCTTCTTCGTTGCTTTGTTCACCGTGAGCTCCTAACTGCACATGATTTAAAATGCATGGAAAAGCTGGGGGTGTCCAGCCCGTGACCTTGGAAACCCGGGTCTCCTGGTCAGGAAATGGGAGCTGTGTGGACGTCCCAGGAGACGGAGGACCTCCTGGGGACGTGGGGGAGGGATTATGGCACCCAGCCAGCCTGGGCCTCAATGCTGCTCCTCCCTGACCCTCAGGGCAGGGCCTCCACCTGCCCCACGTCTTCTGTGCCCTCTGCCGGGCGGCTTGGCTGCACTGGGAGCCTGCTCGCGCCCGCCTTTCCCCGGACGCTCCAGGGCAGAGCTTTCCAGAAGCCAGAGAGTCTCAGGTGGAGCGGTGGCCGTCACACTCTGAAAGAGGACACTGGTTGTAATTGGGCAGAGGGAGGCAGCCGGACGCAGGGGCCAACGGCTTCGATTTTGTCCTTCTTTTCCCTGCACTGTAGACAGCTGCCCCCGCCCTGCTGGTCAGCGGGCCTGTCAAGCCAGCTCCCGACACTGGGCTGCAAATTCCCAGGGGCAGCAGCCACGCAGACCCACGCCAGAGACTTCCACGCAGCCCCTGCCATGGCTAGAACACACCCAGCTCCCAGAGTCCCCGGCAAGCTCTGGCTCTGTCACTTTATCAGCGCTTGGTGACTTCTCTTGGTCCTCAGGTCCCTTCATGGACCTTCACTTCCCAGCTTCTCCCGCGCATGTCCGTTCTGGCTGGTGAACTTGGGACTTCTTCTGCAACACGCGGCCACGTGTTTCTGCTTCCCTGAAGGCTCCTCCCGGAGGCACCCAGTTTTCCCTGCCAGCCTCAAAGGTGGCAGGAACGATGAGCTCAGGGATGTCCTTCAAGAACTGCGCCTGAGAGATCTTAAAGCTTGAGGAGGGAGTGGGGCAATGGGGAGCCATGGAAGGTGTTAGGCAGGCGCTGGGCATGAGCATATTTTTGTTTTCCAAACAACCGCTCTGAACAGACTGGGCTAGTGGGGTGGGGAGAGCAGTGAAAAAACTGTCACACATGTCCCCAAGTGTTTATTTTCATGTGTACCGAGGGAGCAGTTGCTCAATGCAAGTTAAACTTTAATCCTGGCATGAAAGGCAATCAATCATTTGTTGAGCAAATATTTACCATTTCTGGAGCATAGGTCCTCCCTGAAATGGGGTGGTTGACTCTTTTCTTATTCAGGATCCAGTGTGAAAGGCAGAACTTCAGGACTCTCCAAAGGGGGCCGGCGACGTGGCTCAGGGGTCAGAGCGCTTGCCTGGCACGCGTGAGGCCCTGGGTTCCATCCCTGCCACCTCAAAAAGAAGCATAAAGCAAGACCAAAAGCAGGACTTCCCAGCAGAGACCAGGTGGATCAGGTCAACGAAACGGCGGAGGGAGAAGAGGAGACAGGATCAGCAGCCATGGCGGAACCAGGGACGCGTGGAGAACAGGTGTTTGCCCAACAGAGGGACAGTGTGCTAAGAGGAAAATAAAGAGGAAGAGACTCCGTCTCCCCTGCCACTCCACGCCTGGTCAGTCTTCTCAAGAGCAGGTGCGTGCTCCGATCTCCAGAGCAGTTTTCTGAGTTTAAGACCTGATACAGCGCTATCATCCTGAAAATTAAGTCCTAAAGAAAGCACCTCATTCCCCTCATCTGCTAGGAAAAGGGAGACACGAGGGATAAGGAAGAAAACAGTGGGTCTTGGTGGCATACTCTGGTTCTTGGTTAAGAAATGAAAGAGTGCCAGGTGGGCTGGCCCACGCCTGCAATCCCAGCAACTAGGGAGGCTGAGGCAGGAGGATCACAAGGTGGAGGCCAGCCTCAGCAACTTGGTGAGGCCCTGAGCAATTAGCAAGATTCTGTCTCAAGAATACAATAAAATAAAATAAAAAGGGCTGGGGTGTGGCTCCGTGGTCAAGCACCCTGGGTTCAATCCCTGGTACCCGCCCTCCGAAAGAAAAAGAAAAGAAGGAGAGCCTCAGCGACCTGAGCTCTGTTCTTCAGAAGGCCCCCTTCACACCAAGGTCGGCTTGGCACGGGCTTCCTGAGAACGCAGGGCGTCCTGCGGGGGCCAGCGCCGTGACAGGCACCCAGGGGGCCCATTTTCATTTCTTCTGAAATTAAGGGAACTGTCCTTGTTCCCATCTCCTAAGGAGGAAGCGAAAGCCTGCAGTGTCCTCCTGTCCCCGAGTGGGTGCTCTAAGATCGAGACCTGGGGAGAAGTCGACGTGGGTGACACAGGCTCCGAAGAAGTGCAGCCCCGGGCACCAGGTGGCAGGTGGCAGGGCAGAGAAACCCGCCCTAGGTCAGTTTCTCAGAAACTGGCTTCTGACTTCGCTTCTTGAAGTAGGAGCCTTCCTCCGCCGCCTCCCCCTCCCCCTCCCCTCCCCTCCTCTTCCCCTCCCCTCCCCCTCCCCCTTCTCCTTCCCCCTCCCCCCCACCATGGCCTTTCCAGCACCTGCCCCTCTCCCGTGGACACTGGCCCCTCCATCTTGATCCGAAGGTTTGGACTATTTTTGCCCATGTCAGCCCTGGGTCAGGCTCTGTGCCCAGTACTGAGGACACTGGGGACACCAGAACAGGCAAGAGCTCTGGCCCTGACCAGCTCTTGTCACAGGAGACAGGGAGAGAGCCAGAGAATAAACAGATGAGACACCTTCACTTGTAAAAAAAAAAAAATGCTGTAAAGAAAGTAAATGGTGGGGCTGGGGATGTGGCTCAAGAGGTAGCGCGCTCGCCTGGCATGCGTGAGGCCCGGGTTTGATCCTCAGCACCACATACAAACAGAGATGTTGTGTCCGCCAAAAACTAAAGATAAAATAAAAAAATAAATAAAAAAAAAGAAAGTAAATGGCAATCTGTAAAGGGGGGGAGGGGAGACAGAGAGAGGGAGAGAGAGGGGCCGTTGGCTGGGTGCTCAGGGAAGGTCTCTCTGAGGAGAACTGAGATTTGGGTAGATGCCAGAGGGGTAGAAGTCAGGAGAAGAACATTCTAGGCCAAAAGAAGACTCAGAGCAAAGGGCCTGGGGCAGGAAGGAGCTCAGAGCTCGGGATAGGGAGGTGGACGTCCAACAAGGTCAGAGAGTGGACAGAAACCATCCCACGGGGCCTTGCAGAAGCTGTGAGGAGTGGCCAGAGCCACGGAGGGGTTTGTCCTGTGTGAGAGTCTAGATTGGCACAGTCGTCTTCTTGCCTGAAATCTTTGAATAATTAGAGTCTCTCTGGCTGTAAAGTTGAACAGACATTTCTATATATAGGTCACTGTAATGCCTCCTGGGCCTCATAAAGTCTAGATTTTAGAACTGGGAGTTGTCTCTGAGGATCATCTACTTCAATGTCATTTAATATTTGATGATTAAAATTTTTATTTGATTCCAAAAGTGATTAAGGCTGGACCCACTGAAAAGAGTTTGAGTCTGAGTAATGAAGACTTGACTAATTGGCATAAACTATAAGGCCCATTAAATGAGTTTTATTTGTCTAAAAAGTTAAATAGGATCAGCTTCAGGCAGGGCCTGATCCAGCTGCTTGACAGTGAGGCCAAGGGCCTGCTCTTTCCACTCTGTGCTCTGACCCCCGTAGCCTAGGCCTCTTCCTCCAGCCGGCGCTTGTCACTACAGGATGGTGCCTCAGCTCCCGTGACTGTTGTTTTCTTGTGAATAGAGACAGAAAGAGTCACAGTCTGTTTCAACTGACCCAGCCACCAAACACCCCAAGACTGCCCTCGAACCATAACCAGTCACCTCGGCTGGGGAAACACAAGGGCCTAGGTGGCTTGAGTTCAGTCGCTGGAGGCTGGCGCTTAGCCTGGGCCTCCAGGTCTTGGCGACCTCAGCACAATTGTTTTCTCTTTCCTTATTAAGTGAAGAACTCTCCCCTTCACGGTAAGCCCATCCCTGGGTCTGGCGTAGAATCACATCAGAGGAGGGGAGGTGGGTCCTGAGGCAGGGACCTCCGCCGGCCCCGGTGGATGTCGGACTCAGACTCTCAGGTCGTGCGTCAAAATGGAGCAGCCAGACACACGCACCTCACAGGAGCCGTGCTTCACGGGAAAACTGGAAGGAGTCCACCAGTGGCCACCAGGAAGGGGATCATGACATGATACCCCAGTGGCGACGGCAGACTCTCCCCAAAGCTCAGTGACTCGCCACCCAGGGATTTGTCAGAGGAGCCCAAAGCCGGGCGGCCTGGAGGGCATCCTGCTGCCCACAGCCATTCAGGGGCCCAGGCTGCTCTCTCCAAGGGCTCCCTCCTCCCGGGGCCTGGAGACCATCACCACATCTCCTCATCCAACAGACAGAGAAACAGGAAGGGAGGCACCCACCCCAACCCTGTGCCACCTCATTGGCTGACATCAGTCACATGGTCCAGGGTTGCTGGGAAGGTGGTCTGGGGTGCCCCGGGAGAGGGGGATCACGGGCCCTGCAGGCACCCCGACCTTCCCGGCAGTAGCTCCTGGATCTCTCAAGTCTGTCCCTTGCTCACTGTGGAAAGTCCAAAGACCCCAGGAAGAAAGCGCCCTTCCCCGAGTTAAACCCCGGGCCCTGTGATCTGCACAAACAATGCACCCGAGCCCGGTGGACTATCCCTCAGGAATACCAACTGCTCTCCAAGAGGGCGGAGTCCCCTTCCCCACCCGCCCCTGGGACTTACTCTGGCCAATAGCACAAGGCAGGGATCACTGAGTGCTGGCTCCGAGCCTGGGCCTCAAGAGGCCGTCCTTGTCCTCACTTGCCCTCGCGTGTTTACGCTCTTGACACGGGAAGGGCCTGCCAGGTGAGGACTAGGACGAGGAACCGGTCAGTCCTCCCAGGTTTCCCAGCCTCGATGGGCAACCGTCCACGGGTAACCATGCTCAGCCAAGCCCGGCAGGCCAACCAGCCAGGCCAGCTCCATCCCCCTCACCCTCAGGGAGGACATTCCAAGACCCCACCAGATCCCCAGCTGCAGACAGTACGGAACTCAGCACATAACAGGGTTCTTCTTACACATACAGACCTATGATGAGCTAATTTATAAATCAGGCCTGGAAAGAAATGAGCAGTAATTAATAGAAAAAAATTATAGCAGTACCCTGTAATAGAACTTATGTGACTTTGCTGTCACAACCTCAGCGTATGATTATTTTTTCTTCCCTTATTCAGTAGAGAACATTCACATTTCACTCAAAGGAAGCCCTTTGCAGCTTTCCTTTGATATATATGAATTGCCAACAGCACTTCTATCACTGGCTTTGAGGGCATTATTAAAGAAATAAGGGTCAGTCAATCTGAAACTGAGGAGGCTGTTAAATGACTAACGGGTGGGTAGCATATACAGCCTGGATCCACTGGGCAAAGGGAAGACTCAGATCCCAGGAGCTGGCAGCTGGGTGACACAGGATTTGATCACACTGCTCAGAACAGGGAGATACTCAGCTTTTGAGCTGTGTATTTCTGAATTTCCCATGTAGTGTTTGGGGCTGTGGTTAACCACAGCTAACGGAAACTGGAAGCAAAACCAAGAATAAGGGGGCACCACTGTAAAATCGGAGTGGATTAGAACCTAAAGTAAAAAACACAAATATGTGTGGGCCCCTACTGATCTAAGTAAGGGCGATAAGGTTGGGGATGTCTCTCGGCGATCGCTGACCTGCCTACCATAGGCTAGACCCTGGGTTCCACCCCCAGGCCACGGGAAATAGAGAGTGAAGTCGATGTAGGTAAGTACCCTAGGCAGAATTCCACAAAAATGTGTCAATCTTCTGCCCTCCAGGAGGTAGCTCCCCACTCCCAGAGTGTAGTCTGTGCCCAGCGACAGAGGGGCACCGTGGAGGGTGACGGGAAGGAAGGAACAGGACCTGGCGAGCCCTGACCACACGATCCCCACCAGGGGATCCGGGTGGGCCCTTGATGTCCAGGGTAAGTCACTTTATCATGTGGTCACCCTCCTAAAACCCCACTCCAGGTTGTCGTGGGTTGGATCGGGAGTGGCCCCCAAAGGGTCCTGTGTTGAGCTTTGGCCCCCAGTGCAGCAATGCTCAGAGGTGGGGCTCTTGGGAAGTGTTGGATCCTAAGGGTGCTGACCATTCAACAGATCAATTCATTGAGGGGCCGTCTACAGCCACATGTGAGACTGGGAGGTGGTGGAAGCTGTAGGAGGCGGGACCTAGTGGAAGGACCTGGGGCCTTGGGGGTGTGGCTTGGTGGACTGGGTCCTGTCCCTGGTCTCTCCCCACCCTCTTTTTGCCTCCCTGCAGCCCTGAGGTGGGCAGCTCTCCCAGGCCCTTCCCCATGATGTTCTGCCTCACCTCATACGCAGAGCAAGGGGCAGGCTGACCCTGGACTGAGACCTCTGAAATTGTGAGCCAAAATGAATCTTTCCTGCCTTCATTTGTTTATCTCAGGTGTCTTATTACAGTGACTCACCCTGACATAACCGTGAGAAAAACACCAGACCAATTCCAGCTGAGAACTATTCCCCAAAACTCCTGACAGTTACTCCTCAAAACAGAATCGGCAGAAACAGAAAGTCTGAGAAATTATCACAGCCAAAAGGAGTGGAAGGAGACTTGTGAATCAGTAAGAGAACATGGTCATCTCAGATGGGATTCTAGAATAGAAAAAGGACATTATGCAAAAATTAAAGGAACCTGAATGAAGTTTGGACTTCCGTTAATGATGACGTATCAGTATGGTTCACTCCTGCTGGCCAGCTGATCATACCCGGGAGGGAGGGGAAAGTGGGTGGTGTGCTCCTGTGTTCATCAGCTTTTCGTCACTATAACAAATACCTGAGATAAAGCAACTTATAAAGTGAAAAGGTTTACTTTGGCTCTCAATTTGGGAGGTTTCAGTTTACAAACAGAGGAAGCACACGACGGAGCAAAACCATCCGTGGAGGGCCAGGGAGTGAAGAGAGAAAGAGGAAGGGCTAGGTCCCTCTTCTAAGGCACATTCCCTGTGGCCCCATGCCTTCCAGGCTTCACTCCCCCACCCATAGTGCCACTCACTCTGAGGACCACACCTTTACCACGTGGGCCTCGCGGGACAGGCAAGATCCAAAGGATAGCTCTTACCACATTTTCGCGTTGTCTGAAATCCAAGTTCATTCGCAGACTAAAGAATTGATGTTAACAAACAAACAAACAACAACAACAACAACAACAAAAAAAAAAAAAAAACACTAGAACCCGGGCCATCCCTTGGAGAAGAAGGAGGGCGCTTGAACATGAACTTGGAAGTCAGGGGGAACCAGACCTGGAGGCCGACCTTGCCTTCCGAGTTGTGTGACCTTGAGGGGTCGCCTCACTCTTGCTGAGACTGGCTTTAAACCCGCCATCCTCCTGCCTCAGCCTCCTGAGCTCTTTCATAGGCGGCTGTTTTCTTCCACTGGAAAGCACACACAGCCTGGGGTCTCTGGCTGGGGGACAGCAGTGGCCATCTAGGACCATCACTGGAGCCAGGACAGTGCCCACCCATCAGGGCCTTCTTTGATATTAGTCCGACAACTTCCAAGGAGAGAGCCCTGCTTTGGTGACGGTGGGATCAGCCTGCGATGCGGTGCCCCAGGCAAGGCAAGAGCGATCCTCCATCCCCTTACTCACCAGTCTTCAGAGTAACGAGACTCTGGGTTCATATCCTTGGAAGGAGGCCCAGGAGTCTGGAGAGCGCAGCACACGGTGGTCATTACTTTTGGGGAACCAGTGGGGGACCCCCGAGTCCTTCTGATACAGTGGCTTCTCTGCTGCTGAGGGCAGATGTCCTGGACCATCTCGCACATTCCCTGCCCCAGTCCTAGGATCCGACTTTTCTCCGAGGAACTCTGGTTCTCTGTACTGCGAGGTGGTCCTCAGAAGCCGCCCCGGGGAGCTCACGCTGGGTTGGTCCTTGTCTCTGAGCATTTACTGTGACCAAATCTAGGAAGTCAGACCTCTTTAGGAAGAGAGTCCCATCTTGAGTTCCCGCCATTTCCAATTCAAATTTAGGATAAAAGGCTTCATTCGCCTCGTTGACTTTGAATTTTCATATCTTTTCTCTTAGGCCAAAACCCTTGGTTACTAACATCAGTCTAAGAGGGTACTGAAGCTTCCCGCCCTGTACTGAAAAAGGATATTGATTGCATTTCTAATAATATGGGATATTAGTTCAAGCTTTTTTATTCAATTTTTTTTTTGGAGTGGTAGATGGACACAACACCTTTGTTTCATTTATTCATTTTTATGTGGTGCTGAGGATGGAACCCAGGGCCTCACACGTGCTAGGCAACTACTCTGCCACAGAGCCCCAGCCCCAGCCCCAAGCTTGTTAAAAAAATAAATCTTAGGGCTTTTTCGATGGGTGTTTTATCCTTAGGGTATTTCCTATGAAGGGTGGGGCCTTCTGGGTGGTTCAGTGGTGAAGCCAAGACACAGTGAACATGCATTTTCCTTCTAATTTCAAAGAACAGCGTTTCTTTGGAGAGACACACATCCACCAAGCAAGGCACTCTCAGACACGAGGGTTTTCAACGTGTCGTCGGCTCCTCTCAGACTTCTTGGGATGGTGTGGAAAATGTTCCGTTGCATCTACTAATGGAGAAAAAGGAGCCTCGGAACCATTCAGGCTGCGAGAAAGGATGTCTTTATTATTATTATTATTATTATTACTTTATCCTATGAAAAGGAAAAAAAACATTCCTCCTGAGAGTAGGAAGCGTCCTTGTTCCCCTGACAAGGCCGCCTGTCCCCGCAACAGACTCCAGGAGACACAGGCGTTCTGATCTCCAGAATCAGACCAGACCAAGGTTTCCCCTCCTCCTGCGGCTTCCTGCGGATAAGAACGCTTTCCATAAAAGTCTTCATTCCCTTTGGGACCTTTTTTTTTTCCCCCTTAAAGCGTTGTGACCACACAGTCGCGGCCATGTCTGTCACTTCCTTCCGTAGGGACACGGATGGTGCGCTGGGCACCAGAGCTGGGGCTGGGCCGTGTCTGCGGGCCTGGACAGCCTGGCTGGACCCCGACTTCTCACGGAGTCCTGTCCCCCTCCGCCCTCCTTCCTGGTTCTCCCTGGGCCTCAGGAATGTGCCCCTTCTCTACCTAGCCCCACTCCTCCCCCAGCCTCCCTCCTGGTGATGGCAGCCACCACAGTCCCTCCATCCCGCCCCGTGCAGCCACCCCTGGGCTTGACTCTTCTGAGAACATCACACACCTGAGGGTCTGTGAGCTCTGATCAGAAAAGGGCCCTAACAAAGCCCAAAGTCCACACCCTTAGCATGGTAGCCTCACCTTGTGGAATTCGGCCCCAGCTCATTTTTGCTGATTCCCAGAATCTCCCTTTTCTGCTCTTTCTCGGAGTAGCCCACGCATTTATTTTCATTCGTCTTCACTCATAGTGTTTCCGTCCCTGGAATGCCCTGCCCCCGCATCTCCCCCTAACCAACTCCTACTCATCCTACAACACCCTACGAGTCTGAAGAGTCACCTGCCCTGTGAATCCTTCTCATCTCTTCAGCTCGAAACCCAGACAGACCCTTCCCTCCTCCAACCTCCTGTTGCACTGTGGTCAGAGCTTTTAAAATATTCTTTAGCAGGGAACCACATTGTCTTAT
Organism: Callospermophilus lateralis; assembly: GCF_048772815.1. Classification (NCBI taxonomy): domain Eukaryota; kingdom Metazoa; phylum Chordata; class Mammalia; order Rodentia; family Sciuridae; genus Callospermophilus; species Callospermophilus lateralis. The sequence goes on along the minus strand of NC_135305.1, from coordinate 114,267,659 downwards.
GAACAATTGGCCACCCACAAATTGAATGACCTATAGGAAGTGGACAGATTCCCAGAAACGGTGAACTATAAAAACTGACACAAAAAGAAATAGAGAACCTGAATAGTCCCGGAACCAGGCAGGAAGTGGAATCAATCACCAGGACTTCTCAGTGAAGAAAAGACAGGACCCTAGGGCCTTCAGACATCTGAAGAACCAACAGCAATCCTTCCTAAACTCTTCTGAGACAGAGAACAGGAGGCAACACTTCCTGACTCATTCTGAGGCCACATCACCCGATACCAAAGCCAGACAAACACATCACAAGAAAAAAAGTACACACCCCCTTACAGGAAGGTGTGTCTCACTCATCTGTGAGCGTGTAACACAGTGGAGACAACAAATGCTTCTTTGTTCACAGTAACTTAAAGAATAAACATGGACATGGTTGCACCAGAGGAGGTTGTCTAATTTGAAGGGATTGACATCCTAAAGTAGTTTTGAATGATTATAAAAATCCATCAAAGGTCAGACCGTGTAAGGACAGGTATACATCTGTGATCCCAGGACTTGGGAGGCTGAGGCAGGAGGATCATAGGTTTGAGGCCAGCCTCAGCAACTGAATGAGACTCTGCCTCCAAATAAAAATAAAAAAATAAAAGGAATTGAGGATGCAGCCTAGCGCTGGAGTGCCTTGGGCTCAATCTACATTACCAAAAGGAAAAAACCACCGTGTAGCTACAACTAGGAATGCAGTGCAATGGAGATTCATTGATAGGCTGCCGATAAATGTATCAGGACTTCACTGGAAACACAGCAAGCCACAGTCATGCCCACAGATTCATGTACAAATGACCTTTTGGAGCACCGGGATCTGATTCTGGAATGCCAAGGGGTTACTTTCCACTGGGATCTGATTCTGGAATGCCAAAGGGTTACTTTCCACTGGCTGAGGCTTTCCAGAAGTAGGTCTGCATAGTGGCCCCTGCTTGACTGTGTTCTTCACCTTGCTCAGAAGGTTAAGCCTATCTTAGGCAGAGATGCAGTTTCCCTCCCCAAGGGAGGGATCTGGAGCTTGGTAAAGGTAATGATTTGTCCTCTGTCTTGCAGCAGTAGCTGCAGGGATGAGAGGAGAACACAAGAGTTCAGGAGCATTCCCATTCCTTGTGTATTTCAAGAACACGGTGGGTCACACAGTTACTCTCAGCTGAATTACTCTCTTCCTAGAGTCTTGGTTGCTTTGGGTTTTGTTTTGTTTTGGTTTTGTAGAGGGGTTGAACCCAGGGACATTTAACCACTGACTAACATTCCCAATCCTTTAAAAAGAATTTTTTTGTTGTTCATTTTGAGACAGGATATTGCTAAGTTGCTCAGGGCCTCACTAAGTTGCTGAGGGTGATCTTGAACTTGGGATCCTCCTGCCTCAGCCTCCCAAGTTGCTAGGATGACAGGTGCGTGCCAGTGTCCCTCGTGAATCTCGGTTTGGTCAGATAGAGTCTTCAATGAACTTCCTTGGGCTGGGGTTGGGAACAGGCTAGAGGGACAGGATCACTGGGATTATTTTGCCGCTGTTCTTGAGGTCATTGTTTTTGTTTTTGTTTTTGTTTGTTTGTTATGTGGTACAGAACATTAAGGGAGGATTAGAGTAGAGTTACAAAGGAGGTGTCAGACTGCAGAGAGGAGAGGATAAGGGAAGAGGACATGGGTGTTGTCACAGGGTTTTTGTGGGGAAGGGTGATGGAGATGAAGTTTTTCTATTTTTGTACATCATGGAAATTCTTTCCACAGTGTTTCCATAACAACTTAAGTAAAATACCCACACTTCATTAACATATCATGTATTTAGACTCGGTTTGTTTATCAGTTCATTAAGATTGATGTTAATTGCAGATTCGCCTTTCAGTGGGCTCAGAATTAAAACTGAGACCTCCACTTTAGAACCCACTGGTGTTGAAACTGCAAGCCCAGTGTTCCACGTCCCAGAAAGAATTATTTTAGTTGTGAGAAAGAGAACCCTAAGTTCAAATAGTGTGGACAGAAAAGGAATTTATGAATTCATGCAAATGAGCATAGTTCACCAGTTTCAGGAAGAGCTTGATCAGGGTGCTGCAGGTGTCTTGATTCTACCTTCTTCCACATGATGGTCTAATTTTCAGACTCACTTTTATCACACTGACAAAGTCTGGAACAACTATACCCATCACATCTTCCTGAAGACAAGGTTCCTGATCTCTACCATCAAACAAGATTCTGTGTTTTGCTTTGATTGAATAAATCTGGGTCCCATGCCCACCTCTGAATCAATCATAAAGGCAGGGAAATTGCCATGTTCTGACGGGCTTAGGCTTGTTTCTGAAGAATCACAGAGGACAGTAGGGTTCTGACTGGCTTCCACCAGCGGGGGTGGGGTTTACCTCTGGAACCGAGTATGGAACTGTCCTCTGAGCTGCATGATTGTCACCTAGTAGTGTCAAGACCCTCAATATCATATGACCACATGCTTTTGAATGAAGTTCAAAGAACCAACGAGCCCCTCCCCGCCCCGGGCAGGGATTTTCCTTTGGAATATAAAGCAGACCTCTTGCTGCGGCCTCTGATTCTCTGCTACTTCCCCAACGAACGCGGGTGTGTCCGTGACTTTTATTTTCTTCTGTGCGTGAACTATTTTATAGCTGCTCAAACGCTGTCGGACAGCTCTTCCTGCATTTGAACATGACGAAGAGACAGTTGTCCTGGGCATCCTGTAGTATGCACAGCCGCGGACCACGGTCTACATGTGTCTGTTGCTCCTTCCTTCAGACAGAGTAGCGTGGGAGTCTGGGAGTCGGGCTCCGGAGTTGGGCTGCCTGATTCCGGACCCGGGTTCATCCACAGGCTGGCTGTGGACCTCTGGTGACATCTCTAACCTTTCTGGGCCTCAGGGTCTTTATCTGTACAATGGGAAGAACACAAGCACTCTCCCCACCACCAAATGCCCCTGCGCGGCTCCGTGTTGAGATCTCGGTGAACACTGCACCAATGATGACCGGTAACTGGCCTGAGCTCTTCCCCACCCGTCCAGCTAAAAGGACTCTGATACCCAGGACGTGACGTTTTCCATTGCCCAGACAACAAAACCTGAGAGCTCCGCATGTGCACTTCACAAGAGCTTACAGAATCACAAACGCCCGTCCCCAAGGGATAAAACCTGAACTTGGTATTTACATGAGGCTGTTACTAGAAAAATAACTTTAAAGGCAGGTGAAGGGCAAATAGTTGAACGAGTCACCCTGGCCCTTGAGATGCTAAAATATTCGTAAGGAATATTTTATTTTATTGTGACTAAACAATAATTAGTCACAATCCTGTTAACAAGTTCCCTCCACAAGATGAAGATCAACCCTGTTTCACAAGCAGGTGGTGTCATTCCAAGCATGGGGACCCTGAGAATCATTTCTTTGATCTCAAAAGGTCTTGCTGAGGTCTGCAAGTGTCCCCCAAAGGCCACTGTGTTAAAGTCGTGGTGCCAGCTTGTGTGCCACTGGGAGGTGGTGTCACCTTTAAGAGGCGGGGCTTAGTGGGAGGAAGCGAGGTCTTTGGAGTCATCCCTTGAAGGAGATACTGGGTCCCTGGTCCCTTCCTGTCGCTCTCCTTGCTTTCTGGCCACGTGCTCTAGCTCTCAGGAACTGACTCGCCACAGGCCTGAAGCAGCAGAGCCAACCAACAACCATGGACTGAAGTCTCTGAAACCTTGAACCAAAATGAACCTTTCCTCACAAGCAGTTTACCTCAGGTGCTTTGTTACAGCAATGGCAAGGTGGGGAGAGCAGCCCTGTGGTTTCCAGTGAGACAGTGCCCCCTCTTCCTGTCCTAAATGCTGGCACAGCAGGATCATACTCCCTTATTCTCTCTTCCTCCATCCCCCAAGTAGTAGCTCACTCATTCTACGTACCAAATACCGTCTGTGAGACTGTCCTGCCACACGGGCCCAGCCTTCATTCTGCCCCACACCTTTCTTTTTCATGGCTGTTCTAGAAATGTCTGCCTTAAGGAGAAGCATCAGGTTCTTCCTCTCTGGAGGATGCTGAAGCTTGGAGCAGAAATTCTCCAGCCTTGGAATCACGAGAATCTTCTGGGCAGGAGGGCAGGTGGGGGAGGAGAGGCGTGGGTAATAGCAGATTCCTGGGCACCGCCCACACTCCCGCCTGGGAAGCCGGCCCTCAAGCAGGAGGGGCGCCCTCATTCACGGACCAGCTCTAGAAGTTCTCAGGAGCAGACCCTTCCACGGGAGGGTTTAGGGATTTGAGGGGGTCCTCTGCAGGGTGTGTGCTATGGGCCAAGAGTCTGTCCTTTCCCAAAACTCACAGGTGGAAGCTCGAACTCCAAATATGGTGGTATTTGAAGGTGAAAGGCTTGGAGAGAGCATTTAGATTCTCCCTCTCAAACTCTCTCTTCCATTCAAGGACAGAGCAAGAAGGTGGCCATCACAGGCAGGAGAAGAGGCACCATTCAGCAACATAATCTGCAGGGAGCATGATCTGGGCTTCCAGCCTCCAGATCTGGGAAAAACAAATTATTATTATTATTATTATTATTATTATTATTATTATTTGGCACCAGGGATTGAACTCAGGGGCACTCAACCCCAGAGCCCCATCCCCAGCCCTATTTTGTATTTTATTTAGAGACAGGGCCTCACTGAGTTGCTTAGCGCCTCGCTGTTGCTGAGGCTGGCTTTGAACTCACGATCCTCCTGCCTCAGCCTCCCAGCCGCTGGGATGACAGGCGTGGGCCACGGCATCCTGTGAATTCCTGATATTTAAGCCACCCAGCTTGTGGTATCCTGTCCTGGCAGCTGAGCTAGGACGCGTGTGAGTGTGTCAGCAAGCGTGGCAAGCTTGTGGCTCAGACCACCATCTGCCAAAATCCAAGATCCAGGCCACAAAATCCTGTCCGAGGTCACCATTTGGTGGTTTTAAGTAAAATATTTTCTCTAAAACTCATGACTGAGTCATGAACATGTTCCAGGTTGGCATTGTTTACATACTGGGGATTTTACACAGGAAAACTTCAACCCTGCAGTATTTTCTGTCTCTGACTCTGATCATAAAAATCTTCATATCTGGTCATCAGTGTGGCCGCTCAAACTCCGAGGGTAGAGAGGCCGACGGGGCTTTGTCTGCAGGAGCGGGTTCTCGGCTGTAGACCGGGAACCGTTAGTCCTATTGGTCCTATGTCCCCAGGCCTGCGTCCGTGCTGCACGACCCAGCGATTCCATAAATTGTTTCCAACACATCTTCAGCACCACCAAGGACCTCTGGGCTCTCCGTGGGACCCTTGATGGCCGACTCCCTTCCAGCCATCATGGGGCGATCGCTGTGCATGGGCTCTGACCACCTGCCCTGGGGAAAAGGCCCTCAGCCTTGCTCAGCCTCCTGGTGGCCCCGAGGGCAGGGAGTTAGCTCAGTGGTGGGCACAGCCACTGGGATTTTAATGGCTGCCCTTGGCCATGAAGCTTTGCCCAACTTGGGGGTGGGGAGGGGGGTGGAGTTAGTGGCTCTGCCTACTCCTCCTCCCAGCAGGGACCTTATAGGGTGGAGTATCCCTTATCCAAAATGCTTGGTTCCGCAGGGTTTAGGGTAGGGATTTTTTTTTTTCCTTGAATTTTGGGACATCTGCATCTACGTGACACATCTTGGGGATGGGACCCACGTCTAGCCACTCATCTGTTTCCCAGACACCGCTAGCGCACAGCCCAAAGGTGATGTTAGGCTGTATTTATTTTTAGAGCACCTGTGTTCTGATCCATGGCAGAATTATCCATTTGGGGGTTGTTTTATATTGGTGCCAGAACAATTCTGATTTTGGAGCATTTGGATTTCAGAATTTTAGATGAATGATGTTCAACCTGCCATTTACATAGCCTCAAGATGGTTCCACAAGTTTTTTGTTTTGTGGGGTTTTTTATTTTTATTTTTATTTTATTTTATTCTTTCCAGGGATTGAACCCAGGGGCTCCCTGACTTGCCCAGAGCCTCACTAAGTTGCTGAGGCTGGTCTTGAACGTGCATCCTCCTGCCCCAGCCTCCTGAGCCAACTAGCATGACAGGCCTAGGCATCTCCTCCAGCCCAGTGGTGCTGGATGTCAGGATGTGGCCATTTGAAGTGTACAGTTCAGTGACACTCAGCACACAGTATTAGTCTACCATCACCGCAACCTATCTCTAGAACGTTCTTATGGATTCAAACTCTGTACCCATTAAATACTGACCGACCGTTCCATGGCCCAGTCCCTCGTGACCACCTTTCTATTTCTCCTCTATGAACCTGTCTAGTCCGGGAACTCCATTCCTTTGACCTGATGTTGGCGTCTCCCCAGAATGGCCTGGCCCCCTGAGTGACAGGAAGGGGATCCGCTAAGGAGGGTGGGGCCCTAGTGAAGGGAATTAGGGTCCCTATAAAAGGGACCAGGGAGCTCCCTCACCCCTCCTGCCGCTGAAGTCAGAGGAAGAGGTGACCCTGGAGAGGAGCGGCCCTCCCCAGACGCGGACCTACCTGCGCCGTCTCCGACCCTGTGAGAAGCGCAGTCCGCGGTCCCTCTCCGCCGCTACCCCGCAGCACCTTGCACTACAGCGAGGGGACAAAGAGATTCACGTCAGTGGAACTGAATTAGTTTGTCCCTTTGTGGTCGCATCATTTCGCTTAGCTTAACACCCTGGAGGGTCATCTGTGTCACAGAATGTACCCACCGCCTCATCTACCGCATTTGGCTGATCCATTCACCCGTGGAGGGACGCCTGCGCCTCTGGGCTGTGGGGACGCACCGTGGTGCGCACTGGCGCGTCCATGGCTCCTGGAGGGGCTGCCTCCCTCCTTTGGGGCTTATGCCCGGAAGCGGACGCTTGCTCTTTTGTGCACACAGAACAATAGCCGAAGAACCCTGTGCCTCTGCCCCCCCAGCCCTCCCCAGGCTCCTCGGCGAGTTCTCCGTGGATGGTGCAAACGCAGCCCCCGTCCCCCCCCCCCCCCCGGGAGTCGGAACTATGGACCTTGGGGACCAGAGGATGTCAAAGGGCCGACACAGGTCCATAGTGGGGGTGGGCGTGGGGAGGTGAGGCCTGGAGGGCAGGGCCTTCCTACCCTAATGTGATGACCTTGAGGACCTTCTCCGGGTGCTTCCCCAGCCCATTACCATGGAGGGACTCTGGGCACAAGGCCATCAACTCCTGGGAGGGCTGACCGCCTCTCTGTGCCTTGGTTTCCCTAAATGTAAAACAAGTGAGTTGGACCCATTTGGAGACCTGAACCAGTCATTTTAAACTTCCAAACGCCACAACCTGTGCTGCGAATGTCACATAGTATCTCATTTAATCCCCTTGACACTCCTGTGGGACCAACCTAGGGTGGTCTCCACTTACAGTCAGGGAAACAGCCCAGGGCCTGCTCTAACCCTAGGCGTGGCCAGTCTTCAGGCCCTCTGTGGCCCCTTCTCCCAGCTGGTGCTGAAGACTCAGGATCCCCAGGACAGGGGGCGGGGATACGGTCTCCTTTGTTCTCTCCAAATCTGGCTGGGACAGAAGGAAAACAGGAGATGACTGAGTGGCCGCATCACACTGAATAGCGTGAACTCTGATTCAAATATGAAATCAAGTTAAAGATCAATAAATTAGTAAATACAGAAATAAGTGATCCAGACAGAGAGAGGTAGGTAGACTGGGCGGGGGGCGGGGGCTACTTCTGCTTTGGGCGCTGCAGTTCCCTGGGCCGCCCACCTCCACCTGAATTTGCAAAGATGCAAACCCAATGCTCTGAACTTCGTGATTTGGGAACTTGTGGTAAGAACCAGAACTTTCCCTTGCATCTGCCTTTTCCAGCTTTCCACCTTTCTAGAACACTGAGGGCCCCATCTCTTTTTTCTTAGGAGACAGGGGGTACCGGGGATTGAACTCAGGGGCCCTGGACCACGGAGCCCCATCCCCAGCCCTATTTTGTGCTTTATTTAGAGACAGGGTCTCACTGAGTTGCTTAGCACCTCGCTGTGCTGAGGCTGGCTTTGAACTCGGGATCCTCCTGCCTCAACCTCCGGAGCTGCTGGGATGACGGGGAGCACCATCGGCACAGAGGACCCATCTCTTAAGGGGCCCTTCACCTCTCCATAGTGCCACCTTGATGACCAAGCCTTTAACACAGGGCCCTTTGGAGAATGTTCCTGCAAACCCAGACCGTGCCTGGTGTCCCCTGATGACTAGGGGAGGAGATGGACGTGCAAACCTGGTACTGATGGAATCCAAACTCCGCCGTCTTTTCCCACCACCCCACACACCTGAGTTTGGAAAGCTAAATATGGAGAGTCACAGACACAGCAAGATCACACCTCCAAAGGGACCCTGTGGGCAGAGGGACCTTGAGTGACAGGAAAAAAATGATACTCTCAATTGCCCTTTGGATTTCTGGGCGCTCGCTGTCAACACAGCATGGGGCCGGACTCGGCATTTCCCTCCCGGCAGCTGGGCATGACTGGAACTCCCAGCCAGGTTACCTGGAGCCCATGGCCGACATCCATTTAAGGGGCGTGCTTTGGTGTTGGAGGTAAATAGCAGCATTAGTTCATCACTGTGCAAAGCTGTGACATTATATGTGAATAAGGAGCCAATCCGAGGACATTCCCACTGTGTCTGACCATAGAACCCCGCGGTGCCCATCACGGATGTGGTTACGGAGGAAAGGCTTCCCCGAGCCCATCCAGCAGGTGCATACGCTCCATTTATCCATGGCTCATGTCCCCAAACACCCTCCTTCTTTCATCAAGAGGAAATGGCTTTCCACCGAGGCTTTGGTAGCCAACCAGCAGAAACAAATGACAGGATCAATTATCAAAGATGTTTTAAATAGAAGCAACGTGCCCTCATTGAGACAAATGGAGTGGCCAGGCAGTGAGTTTTTCTATAATGATTGCTGTCATTTTTAGGCTGCTCTCGAGGTGAGTATGTTGATGTTCTGTGGCCGCAAGGAAGCCCTTTCGCTCTCGGCGTTACTGACTTCCCGTCTATTGCAGACACTCAAGGACTCCATGCAGAAATGGCTCAGTCTGAAGTCAGACAGTCTCTGGAAACGTCTCCCTGGACCCTTGGAAGGCTGAAGCACGTACACATTTTTCCCTTGTAGCCGTAATCTCCTCCCTTTAAATTATGTCCCATTAAGGTCCATCAGCCCAACGAAGTGCACCTGGATAGAAATCCATGTCCCCTATATCGTTTCCCAGCCAGTGTGGCGGAGGCCCCCCGGCAGTACTTGGTCACTGGGCAGCAGTGTTTTAAAAGGCTCTGGGTCCTTGGTGACCAGGGTGGAAATGCAGAAGAGGAGCTCAGGCCAGCCAAGCCACTTCCATCCTCATCTGGAGCTCAGATTTTCTATCTATAAGGTACCTAGGGATTGGCTGGGCGCAGTGGTGCACGCCTGTCATCTCAAAGGCTGGGGAGGCTGAGGCAGGAGGATCGTGAGTTCAAGGCCAGCCTCAGCAACTTATCAAAGCCCTAAGCAACTCAGTGAGACCCTTTCTCTAAATAAACCATTTAAAAAGGCTGGGGATGTTGCTCAGTGGTTAGGCACCCCTGGGCTCAGTCTCTATTACTAAAAAAAAAAAAGATATAGGGATTGGGCTTAACCAGGGGTGGAAAATCAAATTCCTTCAGAGGCAAGGTAAATAAGTGACAGGATTCAGGGGGCCAGACTAAGAATTTAGGGGAACCAGAAAGGGCACATCCTGCCCCAAAGAAAATGGTTAACAATATTCATGATGATAGTAACTATAATAAGAACCATTAATGCCACTGAGCACTTCTTCCAGGCATGTATCCTTGAGGGTATTAATTCATGTGTTTCTCGAACATCTCAATGAGGTAGGTCCCACCCCTGTTTTATAAATGAGAAAATGGAGGCACAGAGATGTCCAATAACTGCTCCAGGGTCACCCAGGAGATAGAGGGAAAAATAGCTCCTGAGTGTGTAAGACAGTTGCCAACTTTGGACCCCTGGACTAAGTGATCCCTAAAGTCTTTCTAGCCCTAAAAGCCTGAATCTCTATGGAAAACATAGATACACAGCAGATGCTCAACACAAGTTGGTTAAATAAATATCTTGGAGTCAAATTTCAGATAAGTGGTCTTCATTGGACAGTTTTGTAGGCACTTGTCTGTGCATCTGTCTAGCCCTATTTTGAAGGAGATGAAGTTCTCCATACGATTGATGGGGTCAAGATCGCAGAGCTAGGAAGTGGTGGCGCTTTGCTTTTAACTCCAAATCTAGACTATGCTATGGGCTAAAATAGGGGTTGGCATCTTGTGGCCTGAGAACCAAACAAGGCCCACGTTTTGTTTTTGTAAATTGGGTTTTATGAGAACAACCACACTCACGCACTTACTGAGAATGTTCCGTCAGCACCAAAATACTGTGATGGGCCAGTCCCCTGCATAAAACGATGCAGTATCTGCGCATGACCCACACACCCTCCTGCATGCTTGGAGTCGGCTCTAGACGACTTGTAATCCCCACACAATGTAATCGCCCTGTTGATGGAAGAAAAAAATAACTCCTGTGTAGGTAAGACAGTTGCCAGCTTGGGACCTATTGTTGGGTCAAGGATAAGTCAGGCTGGACCTGGTCAGTGCAGAGACCTCACAACACCATCAACGACAGCAACAACTACACAACATTTTTTAAAAAAAAAAATACTTTCAGTCCATGGTGGTTTCCAAACCACAGCAGGCTAGTCAGATTTTTACGCTGTGACCAAAAATGCCCAACAAGATCAATTTACAGGAGGACAGGTTTGTCTTGGCTCACGGTTTCAGAGGGCTCGGTCCGTGGCTGGCTGGCTGCATTGGTCCAGGCCCGAGGTGGAGGTCCACTGCTCTGCTCAGGGCGGCCAGGAAGCAGAGAGAGAGTGTGAGGAGCCAAGGACAGTACTGTGACCCCACAGCATGCCCCCAGCCACCCCCTGACTCCAGGTACAGCCCCTGCCTATAGTTACCTCCCAGGGAGTGGATCATATTACTGACCCAACGGAGGGATGAACCCATTCACTAGCCAACAGCCTCATGATCCGATCTTCTCACCTCGGAACATCCCTGCATAGACCAGGAGCTTCTGGGACACGTCTCACCGCCAAGCATGACAGATCAGAGGCGGACTCGGAGGTCCACGGCTGCTTGGGCACTAAGTCAGCAGGAGTGAGTACTCAGGACAGAGACAGAGTGGCCCACCAAGCCCCAGCTGGTTGCATCTGGTCCTTCACAGAAAAAGTCTGCGAGCCCTGGACCCGCACGGCCAGGGGCAGGCAGCGGGGCGCACCCCTGGGAACCCAGAGGTGCGCGAGGTGCGGGGAGGATTTGCAGGGCTCCGGGTGATCAGCAGTGGTATTTGTAAGAGGTGCGCGATGAACGGAAAAGGGGCTCGGGTTTGGACAAGATTCAGCCCAGGCGACGAAACCTCCCACGGGGAGGACAGGGGCGAGACGTTCATTATGGTTCTGAAAGGCGAGGGACTGCGCGGGTCCTGGTCCGATGGCCAGGCGGTGCCGTCCGCTCGCTTCTCCCAGCTGGATTCCCGGGAGGACCCCAGAGCCCGAGTGAGCTGGAGTTGGAAGCTGCGGTCAGGGGCGCTTCCCGCTCTCAGTCCGGGGTCGCAGCAGACGCGCCT